>NC_091194.1:30596081-30613581 GCF_040958095.1 Procambarus clarkii
CCCTAGAGCTGCCAGTTTTCTTTTTCAGCTCCTTAATGTGGCAATCCAGAGAGGAAATGCTCACTGCATCCATGGTTCCTGCCCGCCATCTGAGGAGCTGTTCAACTTGTGACAAGCAGCCTTGTACCCTGCATGTAATCAATATTGTAACTTATTTTGTGTAATGACATTTTCAAATAAAGTTAGATAAATATACACACATACCAAAGGAATAGGGGTGGTAGGAGAAGAAAATATCAAGGTGTTCAGTGAGGATCCACAAGGTCTTCTCTGAGTACTCTTTATTTTCTTCTCCGACACTATTCTTTGCCCCATTCCCATTCTTTGGGGCACACGTGAGGAACACAAATGCGAACAAGCCATGCGAGTTTTCAGTTGCATATAGTCCTGGGGACCATTCAGGCTTGTTCGCATTTGTGTTCCTCACGTGTGCCCCAAAGAATGAGATGATTTGATAAAATGCTATGCCCAAGATTACTATCCGAGTGCCGGCGGGAAAGTGGTTCAAATAGCTTCAACTATCACTTCCTTTTGTCCGGTCGTGATGGTCAAGCGGATTAAGGCGTCCCTGTACATACCAGTTGCGTTGCTCCTGGCAGTATGGGTTCGAGTCACTTCTGGGGTGTGAGTTTTCAGTTGCATATAGTCCTGGGGACCATTCAGGCTTGTTCGCATTTGTGTTCCTCAAGTGTGCCCCAAAGAATGAGGTGATTTGATAAAATGCTATGCCCAAGATTACCATCCGAGTGCCGGCGGGGAAGTGGTTCAAATAGCTTCGGCTATCACTTCCTTTTGTCCGGTCGTGATGGTCAAGCGGATTAAGGCTTCCCTGTACATACCAGTTGCGTTGCTCCTGGCAGTATGGGTTCGAGTCACTTCTGGGTTGTGAGTTTTCAGTTGCATATAGTCCTTGGGGACCATTCAGGCTTGTTCGCATTTGTGTTCCTCACGTGTGCCCCAAAGAATGAGGTGATTTAATAAAATGCTATGCCCAAGATTACCATCCGAGTGCCGGCGGGAAAGTGGTTCAAATAGCTTCGGCTATCACTTCCTTTTGTTCGGTCGTGATGGTCTAGCGGATTAAGGCGTCCCTGTACATACCAGTTGCGTTTCTCCTGGCAGTATGGGTTCGAGTCACTTCTGGGGTGTGAGTTTTCAGTTGCATATAGTCCTAGGGACCTTTCAGGCTTGTTCGCATTTGTGTTCCTCACGTGTGCCCCAAAGAATGAGGTGATTTGATAAAATGCTATGCCCAAGATTACCATCCGAGTGCCGGCGGGGAAGTGGTTCAAATAGCTTCGGCTATCACTTCCTTTTGTCCGGTCGTGATGGTCAAGCGGATTAAGGCGTCCCTGTACATACCAGTTGCGTTGCTCCTGGCAGTATGGGTTCGAGTCACTTCTGGGGTGTGAGTTTTCAGTTGCATATAGTCCTGGGGACCATTCAGGCTTGTTCGCATTTGTGTTCCTCACGTGTGCCCCAAAGAATGAGGTGATTTGATAAAATGCTATGCCCAAGATTACCATCCGAGTGCCGGCGGGAAAGTGGTTCAAATAGCTTCAGCTAT
Source organism: Procambarus clarkii (assembly GCF_040958095.1). Taxonomy (NCBI): domain Eukaryota; kingdom Metazoa; phylum Arthropoda; class Malacostraca; order Decapoda; family Cambaridae; genus Procambarus; species Procambarus clarkii. The sequence goes on from NC_091194.1 coordinate 30,597,649, forward strand.
CATTACCTTTTGTCCGGTCGTGATGGTCAAGCGGATTAAGGCGTCCCTGTACATACCAGTTGCATTGCTTCTGGTGGTATGGGTTCGAGTCACTTCTGGGGTGCGAGTTTTCAGTTGCATATAGTCCTGGGGACCATTCAGGCTTGTTTGCATTTGTGTTCCTCACGTGTGCCCCAAAGAATGAGGTGATTTGATAAAATGCTATGCCCAAGATTACCATCCGATTGCCGGCGGGGAAGTGGTTCAAATAGCCTCGGCTATCACTTCCTTTTGTCCGGTCGTGATAATCAAGCGGATTAAGGGGTCCCTGTACATTACAGTCGCGTTGCTCCTGGCAGTATGGGTTCGAGTCACTTCTGGGGTGTGAGCATTTTACCGATAGCATAGCAGAATGAGGTGATTTGGTAAAATGCTATGCCCAAGATTACTATCCGAGTGCCGGCGGTGGGGTGGTTCAAATAGCCTCGGCTATCACCTCATTATGTCCGGTCGTGATGGTCAAGTGGATTAAGGCGTCTTGTACATACCAGTTGCGTTGCTTCTGGGAGTATGGGTTCGAGTCACTTCTGGGGTGTGAGTTTTCAGTTGCATATTGTCCTGGGGACCATTCAGGCTTGTTCGCATTTGTGTTCCTCACGTGTGCCCCAAAGAATGAGGTGATTTGGTAAAATGCTATGCCCAAGATTACTATCCGAGTGCCGGCGGTGGGGTGGTTCAAATAGCCTCGGCTATCACCTCATTATGTCCGGTCGTGATGGTCAAGTGGATTAAGGCGTCTTGTACATACCAGTTGCGTTGCTTCTGGGAGTATGGGTTCGAGTCACTTCTGGGGTGTGAGTTTTCAGTTGCATATTGTCCTGGGGACCATTCAGGCTTGTTCGCATTTGTGTTCCTCACGTGTGCCCCAAAGAATGAGGTGATTTGGTAAAATGCTATGCCCAAGATTACTATCCGAGTGCCGGCGGTGGGGTGGTTCAAATAGCCTCGGCTATCACCTCATTATGTCCGGTCGTGATGGTCAAGTGGATTAAGGCGTCTTGTACATACCAGTTGCGTTGCTTCTGGGAGTATGGGTTCGAGTCACTTCTGGGGTGTGAGTTTTCAGTTGCATATTGTCCTGGGGACCATTCAGGCTTGTTTGCATTTGTGTTCCTCACGTGTGCCCCAAAGAATGAGGTGATTTGGTAAAATGCTATGCCCAAGATTACTATCCGAGTGCCGGCGGTGGGGTGGTTCAAATAGCCTCGGCTATCACCTCATTATGTCCGGTCGTGATGGTCAAGTGGATTAAGGCGTCTTGTACATACCAGTTGCGTTGCTTCTGGGAGTATGGGTTCGAGTCACTTCTGGGGTGTGAGTTTTCAGTTGCATATTGTCCTGGGGACCATTCAGGCTTGTTCGCATTTGTGTTCCTCACGTGTGCCCCAAAGAATGAGGTGATTTGGTAAAATGCTATGCCCAAGATTACTATCCGAGTGCCGGCGGTGGGGTGGTTCAAATAGCCTCAGCTATCACCTCATTATGTCCAGTCGTGATGGTCAAGTGGATTAAGGCGTCTTGTACATACCAGTTGCGTTGCTTCTGGGAGTATGGGTTCGAGTCACTTCTGGGGTGTGAGTTTTCAGTTGCATATTGTCCTGGGGACCATTCAGGCTTGTTCGCATTTGTGTTCCTCACGTGTGCCCCAAAGAATGAGGTGATTTGGTAAAATGCTATGCCCAAGATTACTATCCGAGTGCCGGCGGTGGGGTGGTTCAAATAGCCTCGGCTATCACCTCATTATGTCCGGTCGTGATGGTCAAGTGGATTAAGGCGTCTTGTACATACCAGTTGCGTTGCTTCTGGGAGTATGGGTTCGAGTCACTTCTGGGGTGTGAGTTTTCAGTTGCATATTGTCCTGGGGACCATTCAGGCTTGTTCGCATTTGTGTTCCTCACGTGTGCCCCAAAGAATGAGGTGATTTGGTAAAATGCTATGCCCAAGATTACTATCCGAGTGCCGGCGGTGGGGTGGTTCAAATAGCCTCGGCTATCACCTCATTATGTCCGGTCGTGATGGTCAAGTGGATTAAGGCGTCTTGTACATACCAGTTGCGTTGCTTCTGGGAGTATGGGTTCGAGTCACTTCTGGGGTGTGAGTTTTCAGTTGCATATTGTCCTGGGGACCATTCAGGCTTGTTCGCTTTTGTGTTCCTCACGTGTGCCCCAAAGAATGAGGTGATTTGGTAAAATGCTATGCCCAAGATTACTATCCGAGTGCCGGCGGTGGGGTGGTTCAAATAGCCTCGGCTATCACCTCATTATGTCCGGTCGTGATGGTCAAGTGGATTAAGGCGTCTTGTACATACCAGTTGCGTTGCTTCTGGGAGTATGGGTTCGAGTCACTTCTGGGGTGTGAGTTTTCAGTTATATATATATATATATATATATATATATATATATATATATATATATATATATATATATATATATATGTATATATATGTATATATATATATATATATATATGTATAACGGAACGGCGGCGACGCGAAGGCTCCACGACACCTGAGGACCTGTGGAACGTCCTGGATTGTCAAGGATCGACTCAGGAAACGTGGGAACCTCACACCATCGAGGGACAGGCTTCGTGCGCCAGGAATGTAAGGTAGATCATTTCCCTCCCATTACCCCTTGTGTGAGTAGGCTAGTTAGGCCACAATAGTTACTTATGTATGTGGCAATAGGACATTAATACTTTAGTAGTAGGATAGGCTGCAAGGCAGCTTGTGTCCAGGACTGTCAGAGGGGACAGTGTGTATGGATGGCAGGACAGTGAAGAAGAGGCGCCGGCGTGGTGAAGAGGCCCTCCTGTGAGAGAGTGTGGGACTCTCTCGGCTATCATTACCTTTTGTCCGGTCGTGATGGTCAAGCGGATTAAGGTGTCCCTGTACATACCAGTTGCATTGCTCCTGGTGGTATGGGTTCGAGTCACTTCTGGGGTGCGAGTTTTCAGTTGCATATAGTCCTGGGGACCATTCAGGCTTGTTTGCATTTGTGTTCCTCACGTGTGCCCCAAAGAATGAGGTGATTTGATAAAATGCTATGCCCAAGATTACCATCCGAGTGCCGGCAGGAAGTGGTTCAAATAGCTTCGGCTATCACTTCCTTTTGTCCGGTCGTGATAATCAAGCGGATTAAGGGGTCCCTGTACATACCAGTCGCGTTGCTCCTGGCAGTATGGGTTCGAGTCACTTCTGGGGTGTGAGATTTCAGATATATATATATATATATATAAATATATATATATATATATATATATATATATATATATATATATATATATATAATATATATATATATATATATATATATATATATATATATATAAATATATATATATATATATATATATATATATATATATATATATATATATATATATATATATATATGCGAACAAGCCTGAATGGTCCCCAGGACTATATGCAACTGAAAACTCACACCCCAGAAGTGACTCGAACCCATACTCCCAGGAGCCACGCAACTGGTATGTACAAGACGCCTTAATCCACTTGACCATCACGACCGGACATAATGAGGTGATAGCCGAGGCTATTTGAACCACCCCACCGCCGGCACTCGGATAGTTATCTTGGGCATAGCATTTTACCAAATCACCTCATTCTTAGGGGCACACGTGAGGAACACAAATGCGAACAAGCCAGAATGGTCCCCTGGACAATATGCAACTGAAAACTCACACCCCAGAAGTGACTCGAACCCATACTCCCAGAAGCAACGCAACTGGTATGTACAAGACGCCTTAATCCACTTGACCATCACGACCGGACAAAATGAGGTGATAGCCGAGGCTATTTGAACCACCCCACCGCCGGCACTCGGATAGTTATCTTGGGCATAGCATTTTACCAAATCACCTCATTCTTAGGGGCACACGTGAGGAACACAAATGCGAACAAGCCAGAATGGTCCCCTGGACAATATGCAACTGAAAACTCACACCCCAGAAGTGACTCGAACCCATACTCCCAGAAGCAACGCAACTGGTATGTACAAGACGCCTTAATCCACTTGACCATCACGACCGGACAAAATGAGGTGATAGCCGAGGCTATTTGAACCACCCCACCGCCGGCACTCGGATAGTTATCTTGGGCATAGCATTTTACCAAATCACCTCATTCTTAGGGGCACACGTGAGGAACACAAATGCGAACAAGCCAGAATGGTCCCCTGGACAATATGCAACTGAAAACTCACACCCCAGAAGTGACTCGAACCCATACTCCCAGAAGCAACGCAACTGGTATGTACAAGACGCCTTAATCCACTTGACCATCACGACCGGACAAAATGAGGTGATAGCCGAGGCTATTTGAACCACCCCACCGCCGGCACTCGGATAGTTATCTTGGGCATAGCATTTTACCAAATCACCTCATTCTTAGGGGCACACGTGAGGAACACAAATGCGAACAAGCCAGAATGGTCCCCTGGACAATATGCAACTGAAAACTCACACCCCAGAAGTGACTCGAACCCATACTCCCAGAAGCAACGCAACTGGTATGTACAAGACGCCTTAATCCACTTGACCATCACGACCGGACAAAATGAGGTGATAGCCGAGGCTATTTGAACCACCCCACCGCCGGCACTCGGATAGTTATCTTGGGCATAGCATTTTACCAAATCACCTCATTCTTAGGGGCACACGTGAGGAACACAAATGCGAACAAGCCAGAATGGTCCCCTGGACAATATGCAACTGAAAACTCACACCCCAGAAGTGACTCGAACCCATACTCCCAGAAGCAACGCAACTGGTATGTACAAGACGCCTTAATCCACTTGACCATCACGACCGGACAAAATGAGGTGATAGCCGAGGCTATTTGAACCACCCCACCGCCGGCACTCGGATAGTTATCTTGGGCATAGCATTTTACCAAATCACCTCATTCTTAGGGGCACACGTGAGGAACACAAATGCGAACAACCCAGAATGGTCCCCTGGACAATATGCAACTGAAAACTCACACCCCAGAAGTGACTCGAACCCATACTCCCAGAAGCAACGCAACTGGTATGTACAAGACGCCTTAATCCACTTGACCATCACGACCGGACAAAATGAGGTGATAGCAGAGGCTATTTGAACCACCCCACCGCCGGCACTCGGATAGTTATCTTGGGCATAGCATTTTACCAAATCACCTCATTCTTAGGGGCACACATGAGGAACACAAATGCGAACAAGCCAGAATGGTCCCCTGGACAATGTGCAACAGAAAACTCACACCCCAGAAGTGACTCGAACCCATACTCCCAGAAGCAACGCAACTGGTATGTACAAGACGCCTTAATCCACTTGACCATCACGACCGGACAAAATGAGGTGATAGCCGAGGCTATTTGAACCACCCCACCGCCGGCACTCGGATAGTTATCTTGGGCATAGCATTTTACCAAATCACCTCATTCTTAGGGGCACACGTGAGGAACACAAATGCGAACAAGCCAGAATGGTCCCCTGGACAATATGCAACTGAAAACTCACACCCCAGAAGTGACTCGAACCCATACTCCCAGAAGCAACGCAACTGGTATGTACAAGACGCCTTAATCCAGAGTGCCGGCGGTGGTGGTGGTTCAAATAGCCTCGGCTATCACCTCATTTTGTCCGGTCGTGATGGTCAAGTGGATTAAGGCGTCTTGTACATACCAGTTGCGTTGCTTCTGGGAGTATGGGTTCGAGTCACTTCTGGGGTGTGAGTTTTCAGTTGCATATTGTCCAGGGGACCATTCTGGCTTGTTCGCATTTGTGTTCCTCACGTGTGCCCCTAAGAATGAGGTGATTTGGTAAAATGCTATGCCCAAGATAACTATCCGAGTGCCGGCGGTGGGGTGGTTCAAATAGCCTCGGCTATCACCTCATTTTGTCCGGTCGTGATGGTCAAGTGGATTAAGGCGTCTTGTACATACCAGTTGCGTTGCTTCTGGGAGTATGGGTTCGAGTCACTTCTGGGGTGTGAGTTTTCTGTTGCATATTGTCCAGGGGACCATTCTGGCTTGTTCGCATTTGTGTTCCTCATGTGTGCCCCTAAGAATGAGGTGATTTGGTAAAATGCTATGCCCAAGATAACTATCCGAGTGCCGGCGGTGGGGTGGTTCAAATAGCCTCTGCTATCACCTCATTTTGTCCGGTCGTGATGGTCAAGTGGATTAAGGCGTCTTGTACATACCAGTTGCGTTGCTTCTGGGAGTATGGGTTCGAGTCACTTCTGGGGTGTGAGTTTTCAGTTGCATATTGTCCAGGGGACCATTCTGGCTTGTTCGCATTTGTGTTCCTCACGTGTGCCCCTAAGAATGAGGTGATTTGGTAAAATGCTATGCCCAAGATAACTATCCGAGTGCCGGCGGTGGGGTGGTTCAAATAGCCTCGGCTATCACCTCATTTTGTCCGGTCGTGATGGTCAAGTGGATTAAGGCGTCTTGTACATACCAGTTGCGTTGCTTCTGGGAGTATGGGTTCGAGTCACTTCTGGGGTGTGAGTTTTCAGTTGCATATTGTCCAGGGGACCATTCTGGCTTGTTCGCATTTGTGTTCCTCACGTGTGCCCCTAAGAATGAGGTGATTTGGTAAAATGCTATGCCCAAGATAACTATCCGAGTGCCGGCGGTGGGGTGGTTCAAATAGCCTCGGCTATCACCTCATTTTGTCCGGTCGTGATGGTCAAGTGGATTAAGGCGTCTTGTACATACCAGTTGCGTTGCTTCTGGGAGTATGGGTTCGAGTCACTTCTGGGGTGTGAGTTTTCAGTTGCATATTGTCCAGGGGACCATTCTGGCTTGTTCGCATTTGTGTTCCTCACGTGTGCCCCTAAGAATGAGGTGATTTGGTAAAATGCTATGCCCAAGATAACTATCCGAGTGCCGGCGGTGGGGTGGTTCAAATAGCCTCGGCTATCACCTCATTTTGTCCGGTCGTGATGGTCAAGTGGATTAAGGCGTCTTGTACATACCAGTTGCGTTGCTTCTGGGAGTATGGGTTCGAGTCACTTCTGGGGTGTGAGTTTTCAGTTGCATATTGTCCAGGGGACCATTCTGGCTTGTTCGCATTTGTGTTCCTCACGTGTGCCCCTAAGAATGAGGTGATTTGGTAAAATGCTATGCCCAAGATAACTATCCGAGTGCCGGCGGTGGGGTGGTTCAAATAGCCTCGGCTATCACCTCATTTTGTCCGGTCGTGATGGTCAAGTGGATTAAGGCGTCTTGTACATACCAGTTGCGTTGCTTCTGGGAGTATGGGTTCGAGTCACTTCTGGGGTGTGAGTTTTCAGTTGCATATTGTCCAGGGGACCATTCTGGCTTGTTCGCATTTGTGTTCCTCACGTGTGCCCCTAAGAATGAGGTGATTTGGTAAAATGCTATGCCCAAGATAACTATCCGAGTGCCGGCGGTGGGGTGGTTCAAATAGCCTCGGCTATCACCTCATTTTGTCCGGTCGTGATGGTCAAGTGGATTAAGGCGTCTTGTACATACCAGTTGCGTTGCTTCTGGGAGTATGGGTTCGAGTCACTTCTGGGGTGTGAGTTTTCAGTTGCATATTGTCCAGGGGACCATTCTGGCTTGTTCGCATTTGTGTTCCTCACGTGTGCCCCTAAGAATGAGGTGATTTGGTAAAATGCTATGCCCAAGATAACTATCCGAGTGCCGGCGGTGGGGTGGTTCAAATAGCCTCGGCTATCACCTCATTTTGTCCGGTCGTTATGGTCAAGTGGATTAAGGCGTCTTGTACATACCAGTTGCGTTGCTTCTGGGAGTATGGGTTCGAGTCACTTCTGGGGTGTGAGTTTTCAGTTGCATATTGTCCAGGGGACCATTCTGGCTTGTTCATATATATATATATATATATATATATATGTATATATATATATATATATATATATATATATATATATATATATATATATATATATATAAATATATATATATATATATATATGTGTGTGTGTGTGTATATATATTGTTACGGTGCCCTTTCCTATTTCTGTCGTTTGCCCGCTTTAAGAGTCATATCAGCTCTCCCTTCTGATTCTCTGAGGTTCAGGGAGTCTATTGATATATGTGGCGACCTGACCGACTACCAGTTAAGGGAGAACGTTACATTATAAGTTGTAAGTAAGGGAAAATTGGCGCCCTGATATAAAATGAAAGAGTATCCCCTACTGCAGATATGACGTTTTGGAAGGGACACTAGCCGATCGCGGATTGGCCTACTTAGGTCGCGGGCGACCAATCAGGGCCCGCTGTGACGTCACCGAGTGCCCCGGACGGCGCCAACGTCAGAGTTCACCTGGCCTTGGAAGCGAGAGGACGCACCTCGGTCAGCTCTCAAGGATTAGAGGCTCTACAAGCCTTTCTTAGTGGATTAGTGCAGGCTATTGCAGCCCATCGGATATATTGGAGACCCCGCGTTTCTGGGAAGCAAAAAGGAACCAAGTTTATTGAGCGAAAGAGGGACAAACTTGGAAAATATTCGGTGACGACGCTGGGCGGCGACGCTGGACGTTGGGGGCCTGAAAAGGTGTGGCGGGCAAGCCTAGCTGTGACCGGGTCACATCCACTGAGGGTTTTGGAAGGACGACACCGTGCCTAGGACAAGGAGCCACGCCTTGTGGAAGGGGCGTGTGTGATTAGCTCAGCGCCTATCGATGAACCAGGATTGGGGTAGCTGAATCTCAGGGATTGGAACGGCGGCGACGCGAAGGCTCCACGACACCTGAGGACCTGTGGAACGTCCTGGATTGTCAAGGATCGACTCAGGAAGCGTGGGAACCTCACACCATCGAGGGACAGGCTTCGTGCGCCAGGAATGTAAGGTAGATCATTTCCCTCCCATTACCCCTTGTGTGAGTAGGCTAGTTAGGCCACAATAGTTACTTATGTACGTGGCAATAGGACATTAATACTTTAGTAGTAGGATAGGCTGCAAGGCAGCTTGTGTCCAGGACTGTCAGAGGGGACAGTGTGTATTGTTATGATCTCAGCCTACAGGAGAAACGAGTCTCCCTCCTTGAGAGTTATTCAGCAAGCCTGACCTAACTAGAAGGTCTAGCAAATATTGAGGTGATAACCCATATGAAAAATGGCTGGTTGGATATGTAAAACAATTTAAGATTATGGGCAGTAAGTAAGGAAATAGATAAATGACTGGCTAGGAGATGTGGACATTTTGCTGGAGGCGTGAGGCTCGCTTCTGGAGGACCTTGACCTCACTTGAGTGCCAGACATCGCAGGGGGAAGCCGCGCTCCGTTGAGCTCCCGTCAGAAGGGAACCCCTAGTGATATATCTCTAAGAGAAGAGAAGTGTGCAGACGTACCAGCTGTGGAATCGAGCTGGGGACGTGTGGTCTCAAGTCGTGGACGATAATTAGTGAATATTAAGCCGCCCGGAGGCATTATTGTGGGCCGTGGGAGCGCCCTGACCAGACGCCGTCAGAGGGAAAGCGCCCTCGATCAGTTAATCTGTGGTAAGCACAATGTACGCCAGTTCATAGTGATCGCTTGTAGTTGGTCGTGTGCCCAGCGACAGTAGCAATGTTTATTTATAAGTTAGACATGTTTTAATAAGGCAGAAAGCCTGAAATAGGAGAGTGAAGAGGGAGGAACACGGAGCGACGTCCGTCCTCTCTGAGCGCTGGCGGACGACTGAGGGAGCCTGGCCCCGGATGGAGGAAGACCCTCCCAGCGAGTGAGGACCGCCGCCAGGCGAGGTGGAGTATGGACCCGCCCAAAACGGGGGAGTCCACTCTCACTGTATGTAGAGAACAGATAGAGGTTTGAGGCAAGCATATTGTGTGGTTATTTTTGTTTATGTGTTAAAGGGGAACATTTTATTGGAGTGTCGATGGGTTGCAGGTTTGTCTTTGGGGAAGAAGTTGCTGAGAACTTCGAAGCCAGCAGATGATGTAGCTGATGAGACTCCAAGGTAGTAGAGCAGAGGACCTCGAGCTGTGAGGAAAAGCAGCAGTGAAGAGGAGTGTCACGTGCTTCTGTAGAGGTGGTGTAGCAGCCAAGAGAGCTGTGGAGGAACCTAGCAGAAGGGTGAAGCACCGTAGTTACTCAAGGAAACTTCATGATAGCAGCCTGGAGGAGCTGCAGAGGTTCCTGGTAGTGAAGCCCGGAAGAACCTAAGGATATTAGGGTTGTGAACTTCCAGAGGTGGAAGGGGAAGTTCTGGTGGATTACTAGTAGGGAGTTGATAGTGTTTGGTTGTCATTAGCGTGCAAGACGCAGTGAGAGGTGAGTGACTGTTGGCGTTCTTATGTCAAGGAGTGATTTATTCTGAAGTTTAGAGTTGCAGTCGTAGGCTTGATTACCTACAGATGTATGTGCTCGAGGACTGACAGTGATCGATTAATCATTGTTGTGTATCAATGAACATTTATACTGGTATATGTTATTGCATTAAAATGCTGATTTTCTATATATACATTATCTTGCTGATAGTGCAACAGTGTGTAGGCTTGACCAACTTGAGGAGGTTAATAGTATCAGGTGGTGAACCAGGAGATAGGATACCACTTGATAAGCTGATAATAGAGTTCTGATGGTATTGGAGTGCAACCTGATTGTGATATTATAGAGTATAGGATTCATTATTATTATATGTGTGTATGTATCGTGTATGTGCTTTGTTCAGTAAATGTGTCACAATTTGCTGGTGTTTGCCCTTGTCCTAGTGAGGCTTCCCAGGAGGTAGTAAAGAAGGAGAGAGAGAGAGAGAAAGAACCATGAACCACTGCTGTGGACAGGGTAGGAGGTAATACTAGTAAGTCATAGGGGGATTGAGGAGATCGTATCTCATAAGGAGAGAGTGGGGAGTCACAGCGGCTCGAGTGGGTGTGTGCACGTGACAACGAGGCTAAGTGTTGGAGCCGCATCCCCTGAACGTGTGACGTTGAGCCCCTCTCCAAGAGCCAGAAGCGCCAAGGGTGATCTCCTAGTATAAGCACTCTGCCGAGTTGTGGGTTGGGTTGTCCATAGAGAAGGATCAACGACGACAACACCAACCAACCCACAGTCTATATAATAAAATTGGGGGCCTGTCCGGGAGAGTGAACTGACACACCCACACCCTGTCCAAGAGTGGATTTGTACACCCTTGCTGAAATAGATAAACTGTGTGAACGCAGGTGTATATTCTCTCTCTTGGGAAGACTCGCAGGACAAGATGGATAAGGTGCAAGCATTTGTGGAGTCAGGCAAGCCTGAGGACTTGGAAGGTTGCACGAGGGATCAATTGAAACAAATAGCAGAAAAATGTGGCATCAGGTTGAAAGCATCTAAAGTAGCTGGGATGAAGGATGAGATCCTGAGGCAATTAAGAGCCAAAAATGAAGCGGCAGAACAAGGAGCCCAGAAAGGAGCTGAAAGTGGAAAGGAGGATGATGGACAGGATGAAGTGAGATCCCAGGGATCGAGTAGGAGCAGTAAGAGTAGCCGCAGTAGCAGGAGTAGCCGAAATAGGAGCTTGGAGAGATTCCAGTTAGAGCTCCAGATGCAGCGTGAGGAGAGACAGTTCCAGCTGGAAAAGATGAAATTAGAACTCCAGATGAAAAATGAAGCCGAGAAAGAAAAAGAGAAAACCAGACTGGAAATAGAAAAAGAAAAAGCCCAGGTCGAAAAAGAAAAAGCCCAGGTCGAAAAAGAAAAAGAGAGAACAAAACAAATGCAGATAGAAGCGAATAGAACCTTGGCTGAGCAAAGGATCGAACATGGGTTGCCAGAGAGCACCACCCAGGTATCACACCCACCAGATGTTAGGGTTAGGGAGAAGGACATTCCCTTGTTTGTTCCCGAAGAGGCAGAAAGCTTTTTCGAGCATTTTGAAAAAGTAGCCAGCATCAAGGAGTGGCCACAGGAGGAATGGGCCCAGCTGGTCCAGTTAAGATTGACCGGTGCAGCCAGGGAGGCATACACCCAATTGTCACTGGAAGAGTGCCAGGATTATGCCACGGTAAAGAGCAGCATATTGCGCTCGTTTCAGTTAACCCCAGAAGCTTATAGAAAGCGCTTCAGAGAGATGAGCAAAGTTGGAGCATGTACGTTTGCTGAGACAGCAAGAGATCTGGAAAGACGATTCCAGAAGTGGATTGAGGCTGCTGGAGTTGGATCTTACACTGACCTGAAGCAACTGATGGTCATGGAGAAGTTCTTGGAGATGATGCATCCCGAAACAAAGTTCAAGATCCAAGAAGCAGGGATAAGGGAGGTGAAAGATGCCGCAGATAGGGCGGATATGATTACTGAAGCATACAAGAGCTTGAGGGAGAACAGAGTGAGAAGCGAGGCGAGACGCAGCAATGGCAGATCCAATGGAGTCTGGGGAGGAAGAAATTATGAGAGACCCAGAAGAGTCTGGGGTGAGAAAAATTTTGATAAATGGGCAGATAAAAGTAAGTACCCTAAAACTCAGAAGAGTAGGTCGCGCACTTCGTCTGAAAGTGAGGATGGAGGAGCTAAACAAGAAACTAATCGTTATCCAGGAAATCAAGAGTCCAGTAAAGCTCCACAGAGTACGAGTAGTACGTCTGGCCCGAGGAACTCCAATACGAGTGGGCAGAGTCAGAGCCGCTTTGGTACATATAGAAGAGATTTTTCCCAGATGAGATGTTACAATTGTAACGGATTGGGTCACGTGATGCGAGATTGTCGGCAGGGCAAGAGAGTTGTGACCCTGGCCATGTGTGACCCCCGAAGTAAATATACTAATGTGTTCCGAGACAAACCACAAAAGATGAACTTAGTGAACGAGAGGTATAGGCCGTTCATGAGTAAAGGGTGGATCAGTATAAGAGGCCAACCTGAGGTAGAAGTTGGTATCTTAAGGGATACCGGAGCTAATCAGAGCTTGATTGCGAGAAGCCTGATTGGGAATGATCGACGGTTAGCTGGCAGTGGGAAGATGAAAGTATATGGGTTGTTGTCTGAAAGTGACATGCCCGTTTGTACTGTCCAGCTAAGGTCGGAATATGTGTCGGCAGAGGTGATGTTGGGAGTGTGCCCCGACATACCTGTTCCAGGAGTCCAAGTGATCTTGGGGAATGACTTGTGCGGGACAAAGGTGTTGACAAGAGTCATGGCGGAGACTGTGCCAGAGGAGTGCCCAGAAGGCCACGGCACGGGTGGGACACCTGAGAGTGTGAACCTGACTGACATCCGAGGGGATGAGTCAGGAGACCGCCAAGCCATTGAGTACCCTGTCTCGGTAGTGACGAAGGCAGAGGTGGCCGACGAGGAAGACACTGGAGAAGGTGAGACAGTGTCGATTCAGCCGGTGGAAGATATTGACGTAGACATAGCGTGGCTGTTTGATGAAGGTCCAGCCAAGGAAAATGAAGTCTCGGTGAGGTCAAAAGTGAGGATGACCCAGCCGAAGAAGAATACTGTGAAGAGAGCGGACCTGAGTAGAGCCCAGACTGCTGAAATTAAGGGTCGGCAGGTGAATGCAACTGTGCTGAGTAGGAATGAGGAAAGATGTGGACAGACTGAAGACGAGAGTAGAGCGTCAAGTGGTCCACGAGCACAGAGGCATATGGATAATGGAGTTAAGTTGTGGGAGATGTCAGGAGTCAACATGTTCCACAGAAAACGTGAAGAAGAGATAGTGAAGAAGAGTAATAGCCGGGAAAATGAAAGGAGAAGAGACAGTATGTGTGGAGAGATGCCTACGAGCACTCTAGGAGAGGTAAAGCGATATGTACGGTCGAGTGCTGTTGGATGTAGTACAGTGCTCGAAGAAACTTTTAGGGAACGAAGAAGAGTTGAAGGAGAAGAAAGAGAGTTGTATAGAAGTGAGAAGTGTGGGAAGAGGATGATGATGCAAGCATGGAGGAATAGAAGAAAGCCGAGGACTCGATGGAGGTCAAACAAGACGATGTCTTGGACAAATGAGGAGACGAAAGGGAGGATAGTTGGTGAAGACGAGGGAGTAAAGTATAATGGCAGTAGATGGAAGTGTGAAGACAACAGAGGAGGTACAGACAGTAGATGTCTGACTCTGGACGTGAAGAGAAGAAGACGAGGAAATGGAGGGTGGAGACAATAAGTAGAGTGGACCGATAGAGTGCAGGCGTCCAAGGAGGACAGCCTAGCCAAGAGGTGCCAGAGAGGTCAGATCATTTGTGAGAAGAACATGTTCCTGGAGAGTTGTGAGCCGGATGTTGCAAGGTGCAACGAACTAATTGTAGACTCCTAAGAGAGTATATGGGGTGAAGAACGAGACAGTGTAGTGGCGGATGTATTATCCCGAGCTTTGCCACTGGAATAACTCTCAAAAATAAGGGGAGGGGAGTGTTATGATCTCAGCCTACAGGAGAAACGAGTCTCCCTCCTTGAGAGTTATTCAGCAAGCCTGACCTAACTAGAAGGTCTAGCAAATATTGAGGTGATAACCCATATGAAAAATGGCTGGTTGGATATGTAAAACAATTTAAGATTATGGGCAGTAAGTAAGGAAATAGATAAATGACTGGCTAGGAGATGTGGACATTTTGCTGGAGGCGTGAGGCTCGCTTCTGGAGGACCTTGACCTCACTTGAGTGCCAGACATCGCAGGGGGAAGCCGCGCTCCGTTGAGCTCCCGTCAGAAGGGAACCCCTAGTGATATATCTCTAAGAGAAGAGAAGTGTGCAGACGTACCAGCTGTGGAATCGAGCTGGGGACGTGTGGTCTCAAGTCGTGGACGATAATTAGTGAATATTAAGCCGCCCGGAGGCATTATTGTGGGCCGTGGGAGCGCCCTGACCAGACGCCGTCAGAGGGAAAGCGCCCTCGATCAGTTAATCTGTGGTAAGCACAATGTACGCCAGTTCATAGTGATCGCTTGTAGTTGGTCGTGTGCCCAGCGACAGTAGCAATGTTTATTTATAAGTTAGACATGTTTTAATAAGGCAGAAAGCCTGAAATAGGAGAGTGAAGAGGGAGGAACACGGAGCGACGTCCGTCCTCTCTGAGCGCTGGCGGACGACTGAGGGAGCCTGGCCCCGGATGGAGGAAGACCCTCCCAGCGAGTGAGGACCGCCGCCAGGCGAGGTGGAGTATGGACCCGCCCAAAACGGGGGAGTCCACTCTCACTGTATGTAGAGAACAGATAGAGGTTTGAGGCAAGCATATTGTGTGGTTATTTTTGTTTATGTGTTAAAGGGGAACATTTTATTGGAGTGTCGATGGGTTGCAGGTTTGTCTTTGGGGAAGAAGTTGCTGAGAACTTCGAAGCCAGCAGATGATGTAGCTGATGAGACTCCAAGGTAGTAGAGCAGAGGACCTCGAGCTGTGAGGAAAAGCAGCAGTGAAGAGGAGTGTCACGTGCTTCTGTAGAGGTGGTGTAGCAGCCAAGAGAGCTGTGGAGGAACCTAGCAGAAGGGTGAAGCACCGTAGTTACTCAAGGAAACTTCATGATAGCAGCCTGGAGGAGCTGCAGAGGTTCCTGGTAGTGAAGCCCGGAAGAACCTAAGGATATTAGGGTTGTGAACTTCCAGAGGTGGAAGGGGAAGTTCTGGTGGATTACTAGTAGGGAGTTGATAGTGTTTGGTTGTCATTAGCGTGCAAGACGCAGTGAGAGGTGAGTGACTGTTGGCGTTCTTATGTCAAGGAGTGATTTATTCTGAAGTTTAGAGTTGCAGTCGTAGGCTTGATTACCTACAGATGTATGTGCTCGAGGACTGACAGTGATCGATTAATCATTGTTGTGTATCAATGAACATTTATACTGGTATATGTTATTGCATTAAAATGCTGATTTTCTATATATACATTATCTTGCTGATAGTGCAACAGTGTGTAGGCTTGACCAACTTGAGGAGGTTAATAGTATCAGGTGGTGAACCAGGAGATAGGATACCACTTGATAAG
Source organism: Procambarus clarkii (assembly GCF_040958095.1). NCBI lineage: Eukaryota > Metazoa > Arthropoda > Malacostraca > Decapoda > Cambaridae > Procambarus > Procambarus clarkii. The sequence continues at coordinate 30,613,572 of NC_091194.1, forward strand.
CTGATAATAG
>NC_091194.1:30618581-30760926 GCF_040958095.1 Procambarus clarkii
ATATATATATATATATATATATATATATATATATATATATATATATATATACATATATATATATATATATATATATATATATATATATATATATATATATATATATATGTCGTACCTAATAGCCAGAACGCACTTCTCAGCCTACTATTCAAGGCCCGATTTGCCTAATAAGCCAAGTTTTCATGAATTAATGTTTTTTCGTCTACCTAACCTACCTAACCTAACCTAACCTAGCTTTTTTTGGCTACCTAACCTAACCTTACCTATAAATATAGGTTAGGTTAGGTTAGGTAGGGTTGGTTAGGTTCGGTCATATATCTACGTTAATTTTAACTCCAATAAAAAAAATTGACCTCATACATAGAGAAAAGGGTTGCTTTATCATTTCATAAGAAAAAAATTATAGTAAATATATTAATTCAGGAAAACTTGGCTTATTAGGCAAATCGGGCCTTGAATAGTAGGCTGAGAAGTGAGTTCTGGCTACTAGGTACGACATATATATATATATATATATATATATATATATATATATATATATATATATATATATATATATATGTCGTACCTAGTAGCCAGAACGCACTTCTCAGCCTACTATGCAAGGCCTGATTTGCCTAATAAGCCAAGTTTTCATGAATTAATGTTTTTTCGACGACCTAACCTACCTAACCTAAACTAACCTAACTTTTTCGGCTACATAACCTAACCTAACCTATAAAGATAGGTTAGGTTAGGTTAGGTAGGGTTGGTTAGGTTCAGTCAAATATCTACGTTAATTTTAACTCCAATAAAAAAAATTGACCTCATACATACTGAAATGGGTAGCTTTATCATTTCATAAGAAAAAAATTAGAGAAAATATATTAATTCGGGAAAACTTGGCTTATTAGGCAAATCGGGCCTTGCATAGTAGGCTGAGAAGTGTGTTCTGGCTACTAGGTACGACATATATATATATATATATATATGACAGTGTCAGACCACAAAGGAAAATTGAAACAGGAATTTCCTTAAGTACTTTCGTATATTAATACATCTTCAGAATAAAAATATATTCATCTATCCATCCATGTACTTATCTTGCCATCCATATATCCATTTATCTATCTATTCGACTGTGCACTTATCCATCTATTATTCTCCATCCATGTATTATTGACTCCTTCTAAAGATGTATAAATATACCAAAGTACTTAAGGAAATTCCTGTTTCAATTTTCCTTCGTGATCTGACACTGTCACATTTTTAATCACGTGTTTATTTTTGTGATACACACACACACACACACACACACACACACACACATATATATATATATATATATATATATATATATATATATTTATATATATATATATATATATATATATATATATATATATATATATATGTCGTACCTAATAGCCAGAATGCACTTCTCAGACTACTATGCAAGGCCCGATTTGCCTAATAAGCCAAGTTTTCCTGAATTAACATATTTTCTCTAATTTTTTTCTTATGAAATGATAAAGCTACCCATTTCATTATGAATGAGGTCAATTTATTTTTATTGGAGTTAAAATTAACGTAGATATATGACCGAACCTAACAAACCCTACCTAACCTAACCTAACCTATCTTTATAGGTTAGGTTCGGTGTGGTAGCCGAAAAAGTTAGGTTAGGTTAGGTTAGGTAGGTTAGGTAGTCGAAAAACAATTAATTCATGAAAACTTGGCTTATTAGGCAAATCGGGCCTTGCATAGTAGGCTGAGAAGTGCGTTCTGGCTATTAGGTACGACATATATATATATATATATATATTTATATATATATATATATATATATATATATTTATATTATATATATATAGATATATATATATATATATATATATATATATATATATATATATATATATTTATATATATATATATATATATATATATATATATATATATATATATATATATATATATATATATATATATATTTCCATAATTTTTGGATTAAAAGTTGCTCAAATGCATTCTGCACCGTTTTTATGGCTTGTCATACCCACAACTCTTTGGAAAAGTTTTTGGAGGTTGCAATAACGTTTTGTGTTTGCTAAGTGGCGACCCCGACCACGCTTTTGATCATCCAATTCCCCAGACTATTCTCTCGCCCAATTTGGGAGTGGTTTGCCCCTACCATGTGGGCTCCACCTTTTAACAGACAAGCAATCTTCTCTCCTGTAGAATGAACTATAGGGATCACTCAGCGTTGCCTCTGTCTCCCATCTGTCTATCCATCTATCTTTATTTATCTATTCACTCATCTATCAATTCATCCATTTAACCATCTATCTATCTAACCACAATCCATCATGTATTCATTTATCCTTCCATCTATCCATCTACTCATCTATCAATCCATCTTTCAATCCATCCATCTATCCACCCAGCTATTTGTATTCATCTATCATCTATAGTTCATCTATATGTCAGTCTACCTATCCATCTATCTAACCAACTATCTATCTATCCTATACATCTCTCCTTCCAAGTACCTATCTTGCCATCCATATATCATCTATCAATTTATCCGACTATCCACCCATCTATCTATTATTCTCTGCACACTTCTATTCATGAATCTATCCATCTATCATTCTCTCCATATGCCTATTCATGTGAAGCTATCCATCTATCTTACCATCTATACATCTATCCATCGTTTTGTCAATCTATACATATATATAACATCTAATCATCCACCTATCTTTCCATCCATCCATCTGTGCAGCCTTCAACCAATGCATCCATCAAGTTGTCTATCTATTAATTTATCTATTCAAATATCTTTCAATCTATCTATCCATGCACCTTCTCATCATTCTACCCATCTATCCACCCAATTATCTTTCCCATGTATTTTTTCATCAAATTATTCGTCTATCTATCTTACTACCTATGCATCGATTCATCTATTAATTTCTCTACCTATCCATCTACTTATCTATCAATCACTGATCACTGATTGATATTAATCAATCCAACTATCCACCTAGCTATTCAAATTCATCTATTACCTATAGTTCATCTATTTGTCCGTCTACCTATCCATCTATCTAACCATCTATCTATCCATCCCACTATTTAAAAATATATTCATCTATCCATCCATGTACTTATCTTGCCATCCATATATCCATCTATCTATCTATTCGACTGTCCACCCATCCATCTATTATTCTCCCTATGCTTCTCTTCATGTATCTATCCATCTACCTTACCATCTTCCCATCTTTTTACCAATTTATTCATATAAACATTTATATATATCTATATAAATAAAAATGGAAATGTTCGTTTGTTCAAAATCGCTATCTCCGAAAGTTCTTCGCCGATTGCTTTGAAATTTTCACACAAAGTTCCATTTGTATCCGGCCAGGAACCAGCCAGGTTAGATAGATTATATAGATGTCACGTGTGTGACGGTTAAAAACATGTTTTTTCTGAAAAACTGTGTTTTTCATGTGTTTTTCATGTGAGGAAAATCTTCGCAATCTCTGTACTGATTGCTTTGAAATTTTGACATAACGTTGCATTTGAATAGGCGCGTCTTTTCATATACCTATTATATAGATGCCACCCCTGTGACAGGTAAAAACATGCGTTTTTGAAAAACAGCGCCATCTGTTGCACATAAGACCAACACATGCTAAACTATATATGGTACGATTCCATTTCAATGTTTCCTATTTCATTGATAAATTGAATTTTCATAAATTTCCATTTATTTTAATTTTGATTAAATTATTTTGTATGACATTGCCTTGGAACTGAGCTGTGTTGTTTACCATACTGTTCATTTCTTAAGTTTAATATAGTTGTCACACCTGTGACATGTAAAAACATTCTGTTTTTAAGAAACAGCGCCATCTGTTGCACGTCAGAGCAACTCTTACATCAAATACACCAGCTTGATCCTTACATCAAATACGTTGCTTGCTATACTAAATAGGTTACGATTCCATTCCAATGTTTCTTATTCCATTGACAAATTGAATTTTAATAGATTTTGATATATTTTCATTTCTATTAAATTATTTTGTGTGACATTGCCTTGGAATTGAGTTGTGTTGTTTACCATACCGTTCATTTCATGAGTATAGTTTATTTAAAAAATATTTTTTTTTTCATTTCGTGGGCAAGGGGGACAAAAGTGGGGGATGGTGAGAGAGACGAGGGAACAGGGGAAGGGGGTAACAGTAGGGAGGACGAGGGGACAGGGAAGTTGGGGATGGTGGGGAGGACAAATCAATGGGAGAAGGGGTGAATGGTTCGGAGGATGAAGGGAAGGGGAGTGAGGAATGATTGGGAGCACGAGGGGAAGGGGGAGGGAGGACTGGGAGACAGGGGAAGGTTGCTGTGGCTCAGCAACGTATATATATATATATATATATATATATATATATATATATATATATATATATATATATATATATATATATATATATATATATATATATATATATATATGTATATATATATATATATATATATATATATATATATATATATATATATATATATATATATATATATAATATAATATATATATATATATATATATATATATATATATATATATATATATATATATATATATATTATAGTGGCATCTACATATAAATATATGTAGATGCCACCTCAGCAGAGGGAACTTGGCTTATTAGGCAAATCGGGCCTTGCATAGTAGGCCGAGAAGTGCGTTCTGGCTACTAGGTACGACATATATATATATATATATATATATATATATATATATATATATATATATATATATATATATATATTGTGACGGTGTTCCCCCCCTTATATTTCTCCCACGCCTGCAGTAAGAGTCATGTCCACTTTACCCGAGCGTTCTCTACGTAGCAGGCATCAGTTTGGTATATGTGGGAGAGTGGAGTGTTCTCGGAGTGCCGAGAAATTTATAAAACAAGAGTATTTTGGTCTGTGGTTTAGGCCCTTTAGGAAGCCAAGATGGCGCTGGCTCTAATGTTTCCTCGCCAAAACTGTGTGACGTCAGTGACACCAGATTGGTCGCCGACAGCGACGTGGCACAGGGAGCCAATGAAAACCTCCCGTGGCGAATATGACGTCACGAAGGAAATGGGGGTCCAGTCATCGCGCCGCGCTGGCACCATCAGTCTAAGACAGCACGTCAAGGAGGTCGGACATGCGCTGGGGGGTCCTGTCAGTTGGACAGTTTACCCCGACTCCGGAGGATTTACGCATCACCCGTGGTCTGCCAACACCTGTGGGGTCTTCCTTCGTTCATGTGTTGAACCGAAGAAGGAATTGACAGAATATTGAGCAACAAGTGCTCCAGGAACAGGTGTTGTGCAAGAGTGGAGCCTAGGCAGCAACGTATGCGACGACTGATAGCTCCACAGTGATGACGTAGTTGCTGAACCAGTCCTCCGTGAGGGAATCAGTCTGACACGACACGTCAAGGAGGTTGGACGTGCGAAGATTGATCCTGTCAGTTTGACAGTTGATTCCCGCTCCCGTGGATTTTACGCGTCACCCGAAGTCTGCCAGTACTCTGTGAGGTCTTCCTTCGTTCGTGTGTCGAACCAGAGAGGGAATCGACGGATATTGAGCAACAAGTGATCCAGGACAGGTACTGTGCAAGAAGAAGTGAAGTCTGTGCAGTGACGTATACGACGTCTGAGGCAGTTCACCCGTTTGTGACGGCGTAGTGGCTGAACCGAGCCACTGGGAAGCAGAGGAAGAAGAGAACTATTCGGGAATCCGAACGACTGCAGCCGAGACGTAGGCGGGCAGCCGTAGCTGGGAGGAGAAGTCGACGGCCGGGAGACCGACTCCAACCCTACAAGAAGTCGAGGAGGAGCACGGACCTGCTGGGAAAAGGCACGGAGACGACGCGCTTACGGTGGAACATTGATTGAGTTCCTGGAGGACATGACAGCGAATGTGTGGGGGCGTTCCCTACACGAGGCAGGAGGCAGGACCAGGAGCTACAACTCAACTCTCATCGAAGGATAGGTGGAAGTAGGTGATTCTAGTTTCCCTCCCAATTCCCCTTTAGTCAGCTATATTATTTAGTCTGAGTATTTTGTATGTCGTGAGCAAGGCTCACGTATGTCATGGTAAGGCACCAGTGTGCAGAGTGGTACTATAAAGAGTACTCACGATATTTACGATTATTATGGGTGTATGCAGGCACCCGGAGAAATTGATGAATTTACTGTGTTGAGAATGTCTTTCATGAGACTTTAAGGTGATCATATAGTGAGAGAAAATATATATATTATTATGCCAGTATTTGGAAGTTAGGCTATGTGCCCAGTAACTATGTTATTACCATTATTGATGTCTGATTCATCTATATATATATATATATATGTCTATGCTCGTGTATTGAATAATCATTCATGTGTGCAGTGATTAATTGTGTTATCGCCCATGAAAGGAATTACTGAGAACTCCAGTGTTAAATACTTCATAAGTTATCATTAAATGAAGGGCAGTGTGTAATACCATGACAGTGAATTATTGTCACATTTAATATAGAAATGTTTGATTGAGCCCAAGATCAGTGTAGCGAAGTAATACGTGCTATTGTCGCAAATATGGTGTGTTCAAACTTCTAGTGATCTTTGAGAACTTAAAGAAACAGAGAGCGGGACACCAGGGAAAGAAGCAATAAACATTCGCGCGGGGGGGGGGGGGGGGGGGGGGGGGGTAGTCGCCCAGCTGATTCTGACATTGACGAGAGGGGGAGTGTTGCCAGCTTAGTGAGTGCATATTATAAGTGGGAACGAACGTCTCCCGCCTGAAACAGCTGATTGCTTATTGATATGACCTTGTGATGTCTTTGAATGAGTTTTAAGTAAAATACAAAATACATTTGTGTTTATATCATCCCCTCCATATTTCTTGTGGCTATGTAATACCTGAAAGCAGAGAGTGATAGAAGTAAATACCTGCCTGATATCAGATCTATTGAGTGTGTCCTTGCCACTGTTACCACAATTCAACAAATCCACTGATGCGTTACTGGACACCGAAAACACCAGTTGGCGACCTTGTGGTTAATAGTAAAGCCCTATTGTTGGGGCGGGCATACAACAGTTAAGTGAACGAGTTGTGTTCCCACTCCTTCTCGATCAGAGGCCGGTAGGGATTGACTGGGATACTCTCCTGGCGTACAGTGGCGCCGCGAGGATAGAGTGAAGACCCGCAGGGCTACGGTGAGTGACCTTGAGTATAACTGTTGCTCACCCGAGTAGAGTGAACCCCGACATTGGCGACCTTGCCAGGATCACGATCAAGATAAAGGTTGCAGTTGTGGTACTTGGCAGTGGTATTAGGTATCAGGTACAGGTTATCACTCATAGCACAAGATGGAGGATGATAAAGTAACAAGGTTCATTGACACTAGAGATGAGCAGGTGCTGGAGGAGTGCACCAAGGCACAGTTACAGGCAATAGCAGACCATTTTGGGATAAAGCTGAGATCTTCCAGAGTGGGAGAGAGAAGACTGGAGATCATGGCACAGCTCAGGGCACGAGACGAAGCTTTGGGGGGGGGAACGGCCGCAAACACCTGCCAGTGTGGGAGAACACCTGAGCATTGGTGGAAGCAGCAAGGGATCTAGCGGCAGAAGGCGCAGCGTTAAGCTGGAGATAATGAAGCTGCAGCTGGAAGCACAGCAGCGCAGAGAAGAGCGAGAAGCGCAGCTGAGGAGAGAAGAAGCACAGCAGCGCAAAGAAGAGCGAGAGGCACAGCAGCGCAAAGAAGAGCGAGAGGCACAGCAGCGCAAAGAAGAGCGAGAAGCAGAGGCACAGCAGCGCAAAGAAGAGCGAGAGGCACAGCAGCGCAAAGAAGAGCGAGAGGTACAGCGGCCCAAAGAAGAGCGAGAAGCACAGCTGCGCAGGGAAGAAGAAGAGCGAGAAGCACAGCTGAAGCGTGAGGAGCGAGAAGCACAGCTGAAGCGTGAAGAGCGGGAAGCACAGTTGAAACAGCACGAGATAGAATTTAGGCTGAGACAGCAGGAGATAGAAGCTAACAAGCAGGTGGAGCTGAAGCGAGCTGAACTAGGACTAGGTGCACCTGCTACGCCGCAACAGGAAGACCGCCGAGTGAGGGAGAGAGATCTGCCAGTCTTTATACCAAATGAAGCTGAAAGTTTCTTCGACCACTTCGAAAGGGTTGCTGCTTTGAAGATGTGGCCGAGGGCGGAGTGGGCGGAGCTGGTTCAGGGTAGGCTCACCGGTGAAGCTCGTGAAGCCTACAATATGCTTGACTTCCAAGAATGCACCAACTACGATGCTGTAAAAAGAGCTGTGCTCCATTCTTTCAAGCTCACGCCGGAATGTTTCAGGAAGAGATTCAGGGAATGTACCCGTTCGCCAGGAAAATCTTATGCAGAGACGGCGCGGGACATGGAGAGGAAGTTCCTTAAGCGGCTGGACTCTGAAGAAGCGAGGTCGGCTGAAGAGGTCAAGGGGCTAATGGTCATGGAGAAGTTTATGTCCGTGCTCTCTCCTGATATCAGGGTGAGAGTAAAGGAGGCGGACATAAAGGACCTGAGAGCCGCAACCGACAGAGCCGACATGCTGGAAGAAGCCTTACGCCCACGCCGAGAGGGACAGCACCGATCACCCGTATACTCCGGAAACGGTAGGAATTATAGGAGGACGGATAGATGGAGGACAGGAGCGAGTTCTCCCAAGTCCCACCTCTCGAGTGGGGACAACAGAGGATCGAAGACTGCTGTGGAGCCGGTAAAGAAGTCCCAAGCTGAGAGCTCAAGAGTTGTTGCCGAAACCGAGGAGTCGATGAATGGCGCGAGGAAGATACACCGAAGAAGGGTCCGCTGCTACAACTGCGGAATATTCGGACATGTCGCGCGGGAATGCAGACACCCTGAGCAGTGAGGGAACGTTGCTTTCGTGAGGGTCGAGGACCCGATGGCCGAGTGGGTGCGGGATGAACCCGTACTGAGTGGGGAGAAGAGGACGCAGACCCCATCCCGGTGAAGATATTAAGAGACACTGGGGCAGATTTTACCCTGGTGAGTGAAACCCTGTTCCCCGAGGGTTACGAGAGTACCAGTGTGGGGATGGCAAGTGTGACCACTGTGGGAGGCCCAGTGAAGATGCCCCTACACCAGGTGACTCTGAATTCTGATTATGGCTGCCTGACGCTAGTGGTAGGGGTCTGTGCATCGACGCCCAAGATGGAGGCACAAGTCATCTTGGGAAACGACGCATGTGGAGGGTATGTCCTCCCGAAACTCGCGAAAGGCGAGGAGTGCATAGAGCACTATGAGGAGACAGGTGGAGTGTTAGACGCCTGTGGGGACGAGAAAGGAATCGCCACGGCGGCGTTCCCGGTTTGTGCTGTGATGCCGAGGCAGTGCGAAGGACACGGAGGGTGTGGATCTGATAGGGCTGACGAGGAGACGTCCGAGAGTCTGGAAATCGATCACCTCTTCATGGGACCCGGAGAACGAGTGGAGGGCGAAGGCAGCCCGGATGGTGAGGTGCAGGTGACCCTCACCAGTTCTCTAGGGGTAGACCGCACTCGTCTCGAAGAGCTGCAACAGATAGAGTTCCCCGAATTGATTCATGAGGCCAATGAGGGACGTGTTGGTCCTGAGAGGGCCACTCATTGTTACGTACAGGACGGCATGCCGATGAGAGTGTTCTGCACAGAGCAGGGAACTGAGTGTGATGAAGCAGTATGTCCTGCGTTGTTTGCCATGCATAACACAGTGGTGGAGTCGGTAGGTTTCTCATCTTTCCAGCTGGTGTATGGACAGGGGGTGCAAGGTCCTCTGTCCATGCTGAAGGAACAATGGACATCAGGAGTGACCGTGGGAACGGTCAACGGACATGTAAGGAGCGTTTCGCATTGGCGGCAGGAATACTGGTTGCAAATTAAACTCATCCGATGGGAAGACAACGTAGTAGCAGATGCCCTATCCTGTATGCACTAACCCGACATGACTCTTATTTTAAGGGGAGGGGTATGTAACGGTGTTCCCCCCCTTATATTTCTCCCACGCCTGCAGTAAGAGTCATGTCCACTTTACCCGAGCGTTCTCTACGTAGCAGGCATCAGTTTGGTATATGTGGGAGAGTGGAGTGTTCTCGGAGTGCCGAGAAATTTATAAAACAAGAGTATTTTGGCCTGTGGTTTAGGCCCTTTAGGAAGCCAAGATGGCGCTGGCTCTCCTGTTTCCCCGCCAAAACTGTGTGACGTCAGTGACACCAGATTGGTCGCCGACAGCGACGTGGCACAGGGAGCCAATGAAAACCTCCCGTGGCGAATATGACGTCACGAAGGAAGGGGGGTCCGGTCATCGCGCCGGCGCCATCAGTCTAAGACAGCACGTCAAGGAGGTCGGACATGCGCTGGGGGGTCCTGTCAGTTGGACAGTTTACCTCAACTCCGGAGGATTTACGCATCACCCGTGGTCTGCCAACACCTGTGGGGTCTTCCATCGTTCATGTGTTGAACCGAAGAAGGAATTGACAGAATATTGAGCAACAAGTGCTCCAGGAACAGGTGTTGTGCAAGAGTGGAGTCTAGGCAGCGACGTATGCGACGGCTGATAGCTCCACAGTGATGACGTAGTTGCTGAACCAATCCTCCGTGAGGGAACCAGTCTGACACGACACGTCAAGGAGGTTGGACGTGCGAAGATTGGTCCTGTCAGTTTGACAGTTGATTCCCACTCCCGTGGATTTTGCGCGTCACCCGAAGTCTGCCAGTACTCTGTGAGGTCTTCCTTAATTCGTGTGTCGAACCAGAGAGGGAATCGACGGATATTGAGCAACAAGTGCTCCAGGACAGGTACTGTGCAAGAAGAAGTGAAGTCTGTGCAGTGACGTATACGACGTCTGAGGCAGTTCACCCATTTGTGACGGCGTAGTGGCTGAACCGAGCCACTGGGAAGCAGAGGAAGAAGAGAACTATTTGGGAATCCGAACGACTGCAGCCGAGACGTAGGCAGGCAGCCGTAGCTGGGAGGAGAAGTCGACGGCCGGGAGACCGACTCCAACCCTACAAGAAGTCGAGGAGGAGCACGGACCTGCTGGGAAAAGGCACGGAGACGACGTGCTTACGGTGGGACATTGATTGAGTTCCTGGAGGACACGACAGCGTGTGTGTGGGGGCGTTCCCTACACGAGGCAGGAGCCAGGACCAGGAGCTACAACTCAACTCTCATCGAAGGATAGGTGGATTAGGTGATTCTAGTTTCCCTCCCAATTCCCCTTTAGTCAGCTATATTATTTAGTCTGAGTATTTTGTATGTCGTGAGCAAGGCTCACCTATGTCACAGTAAGGCAGCAGTGTGCAGAGTGGTACTATAAAGAGTTCTCACGATATTTACGATTATTATGGGTGTATGCAGGCACCCGGAGAAATTGATGAATTTACTGTGTTGAGAATGTCTTTCATGAGACTTTAAGGTGATCATATAGTGAGAGAAAATATATATATTATTATGCCAGTATTTGGAAGTTAGGCTATGTGCCCAGTAACTATGTTATTACCATTATTGATGTCTGATTCATCTATATATATATATATATATATATATATATATATATATATATATATATATATATATATATATATATATATATATATATATATATATATATATATGTCTATGCTCGTGTATTGAATAATCATTCAAGTGTGCAGTGATTAATTGTGTTATCGCCCACGAAAGGAAATACTGAGAACTCCAGTGTTAAATACTTCATAAGTTATCATTAAATGAAGGGCAGTGTGTAATACCATGACAGTGAATTATTGTCACATTTAATATGGAAATGTTTGATTGAGCCCAAGATCAGTGTAGCGAAGTAATATGTGCTATTGTCGCAAATATGGTGTGTTCGAACTTCTAGTGATCTTTGAGAACTTAAAGAAACAGAGCGCGGGACGCCAAGGAAACAAGCAATAAACATTCGCGCGGGGGGTAGTCGGCCAGCTGATTCTGACATTGACGAGAGGGGGAGTGTTGCCAGCTTAGTGAGTGCATATTATACGTGGGAACGAACGTCTCCCGCCTGAAACAGCTGATTGCTTATTGATATGACCTTGTGATGTCTTTGAATGAGTTTTAAGTAAAATACAAAATACATTTGTGTTTATATCATCCCCTCCATATTTCTTGTGGCTATGTAATACCTGAAAGCAGAGAGTGATAGAAGTAAATACCTGCCTGATATCAGATCTATTGAGTGTGTCCTTGCCACTGTTACCACAATTCATCAAATCCACTGATGTGTTACTAGACACCGAAAACACCAGTTGGCGACCTTGTGGTTAATAGTAAAGCCCTATTGTTGGGGCGGGCATACAACAGTTAAGTGAACGAGTTGTGTTCCCACTCCTTCTCGATCAGAGGCTGGTTGGGATTGACTGGGATACCCTCCTGGCGTACAGTGGCGCCGCGAGGATAGAGTGAAGACCCGCAGGGCTACGGTGAGTGACCTTGAGTATAACTGTTACCTTGAGTATAACTGTTGCTCACCCGAGTAGAGTGAACCCCGACAATATATATATATATATATATATATATAAATATATATATATATAAATATATATATATATAAATATATATATATATATATATATATATATATATATATATAAATATATATATATATATAAATATATATATATATATTATATATATATATATATATATATATAGATATATATATATATATATATATATATATATAAATATATATATATATATATATATATATATATATATATATATATATATATATATATATATATATATATATATATATATATATATATATATATATATATATATGTCGTACCTAGTAGCCAGAACGCACTTCTCAGCCTACTATGCAAGGCCCGATTTGCCTAATAAGCCAAGTTTTCATGAATTAATATATTTTCTCTAATTTTTTTCTTATGAAATGATAAAGCTACCCCTTTCATTATGTATGAGGTAAATTTTTTTTATTGGAGTTAAAATTAACGTAGATATATGTAATTCTCTCTTCCATCCTCTTTAGGTCTCTAAACTTTTCGTCAAGGACTGCAGCAATGGCATTGTGGCCCAGAGGTGCTCCGAGTAGTGTGCTGTCGGTAGGTTTAACGACTGAGGCTTCTGGTAGAACTGATTTCACTGCTCTAATGATTACTTCACTAGATGCAATAATTTCGCACTTGGAGGGGCTAAGAACGAGACCCACGGACTCCCCCCGTGTCTTCACCAGCTGTAAGTCTTCTAGCAGGGAATCTTGTGTGCCTGCCAGAGTGCCATCATCCAGGAACCAGATGTTGAGCTCGCTGGACAGTCTGGTTGTAATTTCTCGAACCACTATGCAAAAGAGGAACGGTGCAAGTGGGTCACCCTGTTGAATTCCCTCTGCTGAGGTGACTTCATGTTTGCCAAACAGGAGGGTTGAGTCTTTGCTGTAGCCTGCTGACACAAACGGGAGAATGCTTGGGCAATGTTCCTGGACTGCAGTGAGGATTGCTTCCCTTTTGACCGAGTTGAAAGCGTTTTTAAAATCTAATTTTACTACTGCCTGGTCTTCAGTAAGAGAGCTAATGTAGGCTCGTGCAGCATGAGCCGCTGCTTCACAGCCTTGGGGGACTCCAAACCCCAGCTGGTTGGGTTGCAGCATGGTGGCTGCTTCCGTTCGGATACTTCTGACAACAGCCCTTGCAACTAGGCGGCGAAGGGTATTACCAACGGCAATGGGTCTGATTCCTCCCCCCTTCTTTTTGAGGGCACATAGGGATGCACCAAATAAGAATGGTTTGATTTCATCAGGGATTAACCCGGCGAGGCAGTTGTTGACAAACGTTGTGATTTCTGTCAGGAGCGCTTCTGCAGCTGGGCCAAGAACAGGGTTCACCATTTCCTTCACATGTTGAGGTCTTACCCCTGTGTAGCCTCCTGAGGAGCCCGGGGGAAATGAAACGATAGCTTTATAAACCTCTGACTCCCGGAGGACGAGAGGTTCCTGATTAGGGGCGAGCCTGACCTGTGGGGGAGGTCCACCTACGGCCCTGACGGGGTGTTTTTCTCTCAGTGCTTGGGCTGTGGTTTCATCCCTGGGCAAAATTTTGTCCTCACTTGTGATTAACCTGAGTGCCCCGACTGTATTGCCCTCTTCAATTTTCTTGCTGACTTGGGTACCTAATTTTCTGTTGTCGCTGATTGTCGTACTTGGTCTGCCTCGGCGGTGTTTGGTGTGTTTGGGGAGGCGCACTAGGTTGTCAGCCCTCGGAAAATCCCTAATTGCTTTATTGACGGATGAGGCCAGTGTCTTGCCTCCTCTGTCTGGTACACCTAAGCATGCATTGCCAAAAAGTAACAGATTGTGCCAGGCTTTGATGGTATCAGGTGCAACAAGGTTATTTGACCCTCTGTTGACTTTTGCGATGAGGTCCGTGTATTTCCCTGCAGCAAAAGGGCGAGAGGCCTTCGGGATGTGGGTGAGTGTCCTGGTTGACGTTGCTTTAATTGCCTCTAGCAGGTCGTCTGTTGCAATGTAATCTGTTGCGATTTGTACTGGTGCAACAGGCTCCTGAGTGCTGCCTCCTCCCACGGGAGGCCTCCCTGACCCAGGACAGTCACCATGCTGGCGTATGACTCTGGAGACAGAGTTGATGCTGACGATGTTCCCACAACCACTGCATGTGCCTCTCCTTTGATTGGCTTCGGGAGGGGTGAGCTGGCTGGTAGCGGCTTCTTCTGCCATCCCCTTAGGTAAAGTGAATGTCACCTTGCACTGGAGTATTTGTCTCTCCCTCCTGGCTGGGGGGGACGAGGTTGTCCCCTATACTATGCGTCATGTCTGGGCAGATGTCTGGGGTGGGTGGGCTCGTGGAGGTGGTGGGTGGGGGTTGGGAGGCTGCGCGCTGGCCCGGTCTGGGAGGGGGGCCGGGGAGGGAAGGCGCGACCACCTGATCGTGGGAGGTGGGGGCGGGGGAGCGGAAGACACTGCACCACACGGGGGGGGGGGGGGGGGGAGACACTACACAGGTTGAGTGGTTGAGCGGGAGACACTACACTCAGGGGGTGGTGGGGGGGGCACTACACTCAGGGGGTGGGGGGAGGCACTACACTCAGGGGGTGAGGGGAGGGTTGATGTGGCACGTAACACTTGGATAATTTCCTTTTTGTCACTAAACACTGGTGAATCTGTATATATATATATATATATATATATATATATATATATATATATATATATATATATATATATATATATATATATATATATATGTCGTACCTAGTAGCCAGAACGCACTTCTCAGCCTACTATGTAAGCTCCGATTTGCCTAATAAGCCAAGTTTTCATGAATTAATTGTTTTTCGACTACCTAACCTACCTAACCTAACCTAACCTAACTTTTTCAGCTACCTAACCTAACCTAACCTATAAAGATAGGTTCGGTTAGGTTAGGTAGGGTTGGTTAGGTTCGGTCATATATCTACGTTAATTTTACCTCCAATAAAAAAAAATTGACCTCATACATAATGAAATGGGTAGCTTTATCATTTCATAAGAAAAAAATTAGAAAAAATATATTAATTCAGGAAAACTTGGCTTATTAGGCAAATCGGGCCTTGCATTGTAGGCTGAGAAGTGCGTTCTGGCTACTAGGTACGACACATATATATATATATATATATATATATATATATATATATATATATATATATATATATATATATATATATATATATATGTCGTACCTAGTAGCCAGAACGCTCTTCTCAGCCTACTATGCAAGGCCCGATTTGCCTAATAAGCCAAGTTTTCATGAATTAATTGTTTTTCGACTACCTAACCTACCTGACCTAACCTAACCTAGCTTTTTTGGCTACCTAACCTAACCTAACCTATAAAGATAGGTTAGGTTAGGTTAGGTAGGGTTGGTTAGGTTCGGTCATATATCTACGTTAATTTTAACTAAAATAACAAAACATTGACCTCATACATAATGAAATGGGTAGCTTTATCATTTCATAAGACAAAAATTTGAGAAAATATATTAATTCAGGAAAACTTGGCTTATTAGGCAAATCGGGCCTTGCATAGTAGGCCGAGAAGTGCGTTCTGGCTACTAGGTACGATATATATATATATATATATATATATATATATATATATATATATATATATATATATATATATATATATGTATATATGTTAGTATATTTTGGTAGCAGTCTTTCCTGTAGACATATATTATTAAATATGACCGAAAATGTAAGATTAATAATTCTAACACGAATTTTCTCAATCTTTCGTATATTTCTTTTCACTGTTGAAGGTAATTCAAAAATCAATTCTCCAAAATTCATTTTTATTTCTAGTCTGACGCGACACGAGCGCGTTTCGTAAAACTTATTACATTTTCAAAGACTTTTAGTTTACAAATACACAACTGAATAGAACTTACACATCTCCGGTTTTGTTTATATCTACATTTGAGTGAGGTGGATGGGGAGAGGTGGCATTAATAGGGTATTAATTTCATCAACACAAGACAGAACAAGAGGTGGCATTAATAGGGTATTAATTTCATCAACACAAGACAGAACACGAAACAATGGGTATTGAAATGGAAGTGATTGTAGAAAGCCTATTGGTCCATATTTCTTGATGCTTCTATATTGGAGCGGAGTATTGAGGTGGGTAGAATATAGTTGTGCATTAATTGGCTGTTGATTGCTGGTGTTGACTTCTTAATGTGTAGTGCCTCGCAAACGTCAAGCCGCCTGCTATCGATGTATCTATCGATGATTTCTGTGTTGTTTACTAGGATTTCTCTGGCGATGGTTTGGTTGTGGGAAGAGATTATATGTTCCTTAATGGATCCCTGTTGTTTATGCATCGTTAAACGCCTAGAAAGAGATGTTGTTGTCTTGCCTATATACTGGGTTTTTTGGAGCTTACAGTCCCCAAGTGGGCATTTGAAGGCATAGACGACGTTGGTCTCTTTTAAAGCGTTCTGCTTTGTGTCTGGAGAGTTTCTCATGAGTAGGCTAGCCGTTTTTCTGGTTTTATAGTAAATCGTCAGTTGTATCCTCTGATTTTTGTCTGTAGGGATAACGTTTCTATTAACAATATCTTTCAGGACGCTTTCCTCTGTTTTATGAGCTGTGGAAAAGAAGTTCCTGTAAAATAGTCTAATAGGGGGTATAGGTGTTGTGTTAGTTGTCTCTTCAGAGGTTGCATGGCGTTTCACTTTCCTTCTTATGATGTCTTCGACGAAACCATTGGAGAAGCCGTTGTTGACTAGGACCTACCTTACCCTACAGAGTTCTTCAAAGAACTCTGTAGAACTCTGATGGTGTAGTGGGTTAAAGCATACTAGTTATGGCAGCTACTGGATGGTAGTTGTGCTTTCTGGGTTCGAGTCTCACTGGTGGGTGTTGTCCAAAGATTGTATATATATATATATATATATATATATATATATATATATATATATATATATATATATATATATATATATGTTCTGGCTACTAGGTACGACATATATATATATATATATATATATATATATATATATATATATATATATATATATATATATATATATATATATATATATATATATATATATATATATATATATATATATAACTGAAAACTCACACCCCAGAAGTGACTCGAACCCATACTCCCAGGAGCAACGCAACTGGTATGTACAAGACGCCTTAATCCACTTGACCATCACGACCGGACATAATGAGGTGATAGCCGAAGCTATTTGAGCCACCCCACCGCCGGCACTCGGATAGTAATCTTGGGCATAGCATTTTACCAAATCACCTCATTCTTTGGGGCACACGTGAGGAACACAAATGCGAACAAGCCTGAATGGTCCCCAGGACAATATGCAACTGAAAACTCACACCCCAGAAGTGACTCGAACCCATACTCCCAGGAGCAACGCAACTGGTATGTACAAGACGCCTTAATCCACTTGACCATCACGACCGGACATAATGAGGTGATAGCCGAAGCTATTTGAGCCACCCCACTGCCGGCACTCGGATAGTAATCTTGGGCATAGCATTTTACCAAATCACCTCATTCTTTGGGGCACACGTGAGGAACACAAATGTGAACAAGCCTGAATGGTCCCTAGGACAATATGCAACTGAAAACTCACACCCCAGAAGTGACTCGAACCCATACTCCCAGGAGCAACGCAACTGGTATGTACAAGACGCCTTAATCCACTTGACCATCACGACAGGACATAATGAGGTGATAGCCGAAGCTATTTGAGCCACCCCACCGCCGGCACTCGGATAGTAATCTTGGGCATAGCATTTTACCAAATCACCTCATTCTTTGGGGCACACATGAGGAACACAAATGCGAACAAGCCTGAATGGTCCCCAGGACAATATGCAACTGAAAACTCACACCCCAGAAGTGACTCGAACCCATACTCCCAGGAGCAACGCAACTGGTATGTACAAGACGCCTTAATCCACTTGACCATCACAACCGGACATAATGAGGTGATAGCCGAAGCTATTTGAGCCACCCCACCGCTGGCACTCGGATAGTAATCTTGGGCATAGCATTTTACCAAATCACCTCATTCTTTGGGGCACACGTGAGGAACACAAATGCGAACAAGCCTGAATGGTCCCCAGGACAATATGCAACTGAAAACTCACACCCCAGAAGTGACTTGAACCCATACTCCCAGGAGCCACGCAACTGGTATGTACAAGACGCCTTAATCCACTTGACCATCACGACCGGACATAATGAGGTGATAGCCGAAGCTATTTGAGCCACCCCACCGCCGGCACTCGGATAGTAATCTTGGGCATAGCATTTTACCAAATCACCTCATTCTTTGGGGCACACGTGAGGACCACATATACGAACAAGCCTGAATGGTCCCCAGGACAATATGCAACTGAAAACTCACACTCCAGAAGTGACTCGAACCCATACTCCCAGGAGCAACGCAACTGGTATGTACAAGACGCCTTAATCCACTTCACCATCACGACCGGACATAATGAGGTGATAGCCGAAGCTATTTGAGCCACCCCACCGCCGGCACTCGGATAGTAATCTTGGGCATTGCATTTTACCAAATCACCTCATTCTTTGGGGCACACGTTCACGTGTGCCCCATATATGTCGTACCTAATAGCCAGAACGCACTTCTCAGCCTACTATGCAAGGCCCAATTTGCCTAATAAGCCAAGTTTTCATGAATTAATTGTTTTTCGACGACTTAACCTACCTAACCTAACCTAACCTAACTTTTTCGGCTACCTAACCTAACCTAACCTATAAAGATAGGTTAGGTTAGGTTAGGTAGGGTTGGTTAGGTTCGGTCATATATCTACGTTAATTTTAACTCCAATAAAAAAAAATTGACCTCATACATAATGAAATGCGTAGCTTTATCATTTCATAAGAAAAAAATTTGAGAAAATATATTAATTCAGGAAAAATTGGCTTATTAGGCAAATCCGGCCTTGTATAGTAGGCTGAGAAGTGCGTTCTGGCTACTAGGTACGATATATATATATATATATATATATATATATATATATATATATATATATATATATATATATATATATATATATATATATATATATAAGGATAGGATAGGATAGGATATATAAGGATAGGTATATATATATATATATATATATATATATATATATATATATATATATATATATATATATATATATATATATATATATATATGTCGTACCTAGTAGCCAGAACGCACTTCTCAGCCTACTATGCAAGGCCCGATTTGCCTAATAAGCCAAGTTTTCCTGAATTAATATATTTTCTCTAATTTTTTTCTCATGAAATGATAAAGTTACCCATTTCATTATGTATGAGGTCAATTTTTTTTAATTGGAGTTAAAATTAACGTAGATATATGACCAAACCTAACCAACCCTACCTAACCTAACCTAACCTATCTTTATAGGTTAGGTTCGGTTAGGTAGCCAAAAAAGATAGGTTAGGTTAGGTTAGGTAGGTTAGGTTGTCGAAAAAACATTAATTCATGAAAACTTGGCTTATTAGGCTAATCGGACCTTGCATAGTAGGCTGAGAAGTGCGTTCTGGCTACTAGGTACGACATATATATATATATATATATATATATATATATATATATATATATATATATATATATATATATATATATATATATATATATATATATATATATATATATATGTCGTACCTAGTAGCCAGAACGCACTTTTCAGCCTACTATGCAAGGCCCGATTTGCCTAATAAGCCAAGTTTTCCTGAATTAATATATTTTCTCTAATTTTTTTCTTATGAAATGATAAAGCTATCCATTTCATTATGTATGAGGTCAATTTTTTATTATTGGAGTTAAAATTAACGTAGATATATGACCGAACCTAACCAACCCTACCTAACCTAACCTAACCTATCTTTATAGGTTAGGTTAGGTTAGGTAGCATAAAAAGTTAGGTTAGGTTAGGTTAGGTAGGTTAGGTTGTCGAAAAACAATTAATTCATGAAAACTTGGCTTATTAGGCAAATCGGGCCTTGCATAGTAGGCTCAGAAGTGTGTTCTGGCTATTAGGTACGACATATATATATATATTTATATATATATATATATATATATATATATATATATATATATATATATATATATATATATATATATATATATATATATATATATGTCGTACCTAGTAGCCAGAACTCCCTTCTCAGCCTACTATGCAAGGCCCGATTTGCATAATAAGCCAAGTTTTCATGAATTATTGTTTTTCGACTACCTAACCTACCTAACCTAACCTAACCTAACTTTTTCAGTTACCTAACCTAACCTAACCTATAAAGATAGGTTAGGTTAGGTTAGGTAGGGTTGGTTAAGTTCGGTCATATATCTAAGTTAATTTTAACTCCAATAAAAAAAATTGACCTCATACATAATGAAATGGGTTGCTTTATCATTTCATAAGAAAAAAATTAGAGAAAATATATTAATTCAGGAAAACTTGGCTTATTAGGCAAATCGGGCCTTGCATAGTAGGCTGAGAAGTGCGTTCTGGCTACTAGGTACGACATATATATATATATATATATATATATATATATATATATATATATATATATATATATATTTATATATATATATATATATATATATATATATGCGGAAAATCCACAGAGAAATATGAAATGAGGTGAACGTTTCGGCTTGTTAAAGCCTTTGTCAACACCAGACTGACTAAACTTTGTAAAAACAGACTGACTTTGTATCTACATACGAGTTTATGCGATCACAATATTAACTGGCATGGGGCAAAAAGCATTACCAATTGTGGGGATTTCGTGGAACGGAATTTGATTGAGTCTGCTCTAATCAGTCAGTGTCCAAATCTTCTTAATGTTAGTACTGGAATGTACAAACTTGATCCATTTTTAAGTTATAATATTGCACAACAGTTTAAGAAACAACTCTGATAGAGAGGCTTACAATGTCTCATTATAATTGTATATTCATATATTGTGTGTTCATGAGGCTTTTCTTTAATCTTTCATCTTATTCTCTGACCGCTTAATCCTCTTTGACCATTCTAAGCTAAGCTATACCTGTTTTTGGTTATTTACACCTGACCAACCCTAGGGATGGGTTGGTCAGGTGTCGGCCTATATATCCTCCCCCTTCTCCCTTCTCCTTAGTCAGTCTGGTGTTGACAAAGGCTTTAACAAGCCGAAACGTTCACCTCATTTCATATTTCTCTGTGGATTTTCCGCATAAAATGATCAGTGTTTTGTGATCGTCAATTGCATATATATATATATATATATATATATATATATATATATATATATATATATATATATATATATATATATATATATATATATATATATATATATATATATATATTTGTTTGCCTTTTTCGGGTAGAAGGTAGACACAGTAGTCGCTTCTGTATATATTTATTGACTGAGATAGCAAGGTATATATCTGCCTAGCCGAGGTCCTTCTACTCTGAGTCTGTGAGGATAACTGAGGCTGCTGGGAGCATGCCTGATGCTCCTCTGTCTGGCAAGACGTCAGAGGCCTACTCGCCTGTGATTGGTTACATTTCAACTGACAGAATTTGAGTATAACACCGCTCGGACACGCTACCAAGTCGACGTCCCTTGTCGACAAGCTCTGGCTAGCTATATAGTTACAATGATGCTGAAAGGACCTCGGTGGCATTCAATAATGGCTTACATGTGAAATTTGCATAATAAAACATTGAAAGATGATCAGGTGTGCGTAATACTAACAACTCGGCATATATGCACCAAAAAAAAATTCATCATAATAGGTGAAAATCATGGTAACAATTCTTTGATTAAACCAGAGTATTAAGAACATGTGTATGTCTACTGATCAGATATGAACAATACAACTCAAGGTATTGCCTAAACAAAATTATTAACATGTGTCAATGGCATGTGCTTGAAAACCATACAAAATTAAACAATTATTACATTAATGGAACAAAGTTCTGACCTAACAACCACAATTGAATTTCAAGATAGATAATTATTATTTTTTTTTTTTTTTTTTTTTTTTTTTTTTTTTTTTTTTCTGAAATAATACAATATATTTACAAGACCAATGTACAATATATATAATGTGCAATATATTTACAAGCATATACAAGACCTGGATCAAGAAGACTAACATCTGCGTGATAGCAGTCAGGATTCACTGGCCTCAATGTGGTTGCTAGAACAATAATAACTCCTATGACAAGCACTGTAAAAACACAAATGGTAGTAGACTTAACAATGGCATCTAATTTATAACCAAATAAAGTTGAGAAAAACTATACATTATATATAATGGTAATAATAAGACATGTGGTAGAAATACTGCAAATGAGTTTTTTTTTTTTTTTTTTTTTTTCAAAACAACAGAATAACTGCAGAGTGCACTCAATTATAAATTCTGCGGATACCTACACCTAGCTCATCCAGAGCACTATACAACTCTGGCTCTGACTGAAGGTCCGGAACAGGTGAAACTTCATGCGACAAACTATCATCTTGAGAGATATCCTCGTTAACATCTAGCCAATGGACATGTGGTGAGTGCACGGTTGAAACCAGAGGTCTAGATCTAAGATTATAATTGCTAGTATGGGGTTGCTGAACATCCAGTGGTCTGTCAACCACAGAAGGTGGTGTTCGAGTAGGAGTATCTGTCTGGGTAAGTTCATTGTCATCTTCCTCATCAGTCTCGTCAACAGTCATTTTAGCTAACTTCATGTGGTCTAAATGTTCATTTATATACTCTCCTGTTAACAAGTTCTTAAGTCTGTATTTGTTACCTTTAATAAGCTCGATTACCTTATATGGACCCAAAAATTTCTTAGTTAACTTGTACATAGGACCAGACCTGTGTTGGTTAAGTATCATTACTACAGATCCAATAGTTATTTTACTGGGTTTAGCGCGTGCATTCCTTGCTAGAGTGAACTCGGCTGTTGCTTTGGACAGTTGTTCTCGTATTTTCTTGAATACTAATTGCATTTGTCTACGCTTCACTTGAACAAAATCATCTACGTTATATAAGGGAGTAGGAGGTACGTTAATCAATTCATTAGGGAGGATCTTATCTGTACCATAAAGAATAGCGTGAGGTGTGTCACCAGTAGAAACATTAATTGAAGAATTTATAGCACACTGAATTAAGGGTATAAAATCATCCCAATTGTTGTTATCAAAATTCAACGTGACTCTCAAGGCATCTAACACTTTCCTGTTAGTACGTTCAGCTAGTCCATTACTTGCCGGATTATAAGGCATGATGCTACATTTTTTGATGTTATATAAATCACACAAGCTAGTTAGAATACTATTACTGAATTCTGGACCATTATCTGAAAGGATTACTTTAGGCATACTATATCTACAAATTATTTGGTCATGGAATGCGCTGGCTATGGTTTCTGCTGTTTTGTTCGGGATAGGAACTAGTTCGCAAAACCGTGAAAAATTATCGACCATTACAAGCAAATGTTTGTTCCCTTTCTCTGTTTCCGCAAAATTTGTCAATAAATCCATCGATATTCGTTCCCAAGGAGCTTTAGTTGCTGGGTACACCTGAATTGGATTAGGTCCTGAAACATGTCCCTTGTGCTGTAAACAAGTTAAACATCTGTCAACATAATGAGCAATCTCCTTAGCCATTTTTGGCCAAAAATATTTCAATCAACCTTGTTGGAGTGTACGATCCTTTCCTGGATGTGCACTTGCAGGAGCATCATGGATAATTTTTAACACAGTTGGTACCAAGACAGCTGGAACAACTAACTGACAACATTTCCTCGGGGCTGTCCCTAGCTTTACTACTCTACACAGTAAATTGTCCAGCATAACTAGTTCTTTCAATGGTACTGGCGGTTTATGAATCGGGCGAGTGTCTTGCTTAGTCAAAAATTTAATGACGGGTGCCCATATGGGGTCTTGTCTTTGTTCCGTTTCTACTACTGTAGCATCTAATGCTGGGTAATTTAACTGAATCGCAGCTACGTGTCGAGAAAACGCATCGGCTACAACATTTTGCTTTCCTGGAATATATCCAAATGTGGGATTGAATTCTTGAATTGTGAGCAAATATCTAGCAAACTTTCCAACTGGATTCTTATTTTTGAACAAGGGAATTAATGGTTGGTGATCTGTAAGAACATGAACTGGGTAATTATAAATTGTATCCTTGAAATGTTTAAGTGCCCAGACAACTGCCAAGGCTTCTCGTTCTGTTGCACTATAATTTTTCTCTTCTTTGGATAATGTGCGGCTAGCATAAGCTATTGCGTGATCTCTGTGACCTTCTGTTTGAAGTAATGCAGCACCTAAACCTATGTCACTAGCATCTGTAACCAACGTAAAAGGTTTAGAAAAATCTGGGTACCTAAGGACAGGTGACGAAATCAAGGCTGCTTTGAGTTTTTTGAATGACTGATCCTGGGCCTCTCCCCAAACAAAGGGTTCATCTTTTCTTTGCAACTTGTAAAGCGGAGCGGCTATAATAGAGAATCCAGCAATAAATGAACGATAAAATCCTACAAGACCTGTGAACTGTCTTACGGCTTCTGCGGTACGAGGTGTTGGAAAATCACGGGCAGCAATAATTTTTTATTCATTCAATGTAATACCCGAAGGTGTAACTGTATGACCTAGGAAATTAATATTTTGCTTTAAAAATGAACATTTTGCAAGTTTTATTTTTAAATTAGCTTCAGCGAGCTTTGCAAGTACTTTCTCAAGGTTCTGGAAATGAGTCTGAACATCTTGCGACATGATTATGAGATCATCAAGGTAAACTAGAAGCGTACTTCCTATCAATCTACGAAATAGATTTGTCATGAGCCGTGAAAAGGTTATTGGACTACTACGCAAACCAAACGGCATTCTTTTGAAATGAAAATGACCATTGGGAGTACTAAAGGCTGTCAATTGTTTACTTTCCTCATCAAGAGGGATTTGCCAGAATCCCTGCAACAAATCTAACGTTGAGAATACTTTGTTTCGACCAATACTTTGCAACAAATCATTTAGAACTGGAAGTGGGAAACGATCAGGTATTGTTACTCTGTTAAGCTTGCGATAATCGATTACAGGTCTCCAAGTCCCATCTCGCTTTGGTACAAGAATCAATGGAGCGTTCCATGGCGAATTACTCGATTCAATTACATCACTCTGTAACATTTCTTCTACAAGTCTATCTGCTTCTGCTCTCTGAGAATGGGGAAGACGGTAAGCTGGTACATAAATAGGCGTAGTTCCTTGTTCAAGGGGAATTTTATGTGTAATGAGAGGAGTGAGACCTAATTTTTCTCCTGGTAGAGCAACAACAGCTCTATTCTTGTTCAAAATTTTCAAAAGCTGAGCCACAGAGTCAGGAAAATCAGTAGGACTGAGGTGTTGCGCTTGCACCTCTGGCTGAGATCCCTGTTCTCCTGGTGTGAGTGTACAAACAGTATGATCCATGGAGACATCATCCACAACTCACACCGGTAACGAGTAATGGGCAAAATCTACAACATGGGTACCAGACTGGAGATGGATATCGGCATTACTTGTGTTTGCGATAAAAAGTGTGACAGTACCATCCTGCACTGTGTGCCAGGAGGGTTCAACAAATGTACCATTCACTTTACATGTTTCACTTTCCGCAATCACATCCGACAACTCAGGCACTCCCTGAACCTTAACTCTTATTCTGGTGAGAGAATGAGGGTGTAGCACAGTGTCAGTAGCCATGGAACCACTGACTTCAGAGATGGAAGCTGCCAGGCGAGCGAGACAACGAGAATCCGTTAGGGCGTCCCCTTCCAGAAAGTCCCGATACTCATTCTCCTTAACAACTGCACAACTACTATGCTTCAATCGAGTGCCTGTTTTCTCGGGTATGCTACCACGACAATGATCTGACAAACCTACGCTTGCAAGGCGGGTGTCAACAAAATTAACATAATCTGATTGAAGATTGAACTCGTGGCCCTGTCGATACATGCTACACAAGGGTATGACATGGTCTTTGATACTTATGTTCCAACGATGGGGAAACAATGCAATATTTTCATCAATCATGGTGTACAGACCTAAGAGAATGTCTCCAGGAAAATTAATAATGTTAACAACTAAACATGTTATAGACAATGTGACATCATTGAACTTGAGTGGGAGGTCAATTTCACCCTGAACTTTTACTTTATTTCCTGAAATACCACTTAGAAAAGGTATGTGTGACTGTTTTAAAATAGTAGGGTGCTTACTCTCAATGTCTCTAAGAGCTGAGGGCTTGACAATATTAATTTTTGCACCTGAGTCAAGAAAAACTTTTAAAACTCTACCATGTACAATGGCTGATACAAGGGGACCATCACTTGAGACTGGACAAGTTACTACTTTTGACTTATGTTGTCTGGGATATCTGCGTCTTGTTTGTGTCAAATTTACTGTGGATCCGTCAACATCTACAACTGGTCTAGAGTCAGTGTCCTCCTCTGTCAAGTGTCCAAATCTATTTTGGGTAGCTACTGAATACACAGGGAGGGCACTAGGATTGGCTAGCTTGAATTGGTTAGCGGATGGCCTTGGGGGTTTCCCGACGACATGGAGTGAACATTCTGAGCTCCAGCATTCTGTGACTGAGCATTATAATTTGAAGTTGCATTATAGCTGGGTTGGGAGTTGTAATTACGAGAGTTCTGATAATGTCTTGGACGCTGTGAGCCTCGCCAAGACTGACCATGGGAGTTACGAGGTGGAGATGTCCTTTGCCTAGCTCTACAATCCGCAGTGTGGTGACCAACTTGTTTATGGTACGTGCAATATGGAAGCCTAGAATGATTAGAATGATGAGGGGGCCGAGAGAATTGTCTAGGAGGTGATGATCTAGGGGCGGACCAACAGTCCCTTGCAAGGTGGTTACTCTTACCACAATGCCAACATGAGGGAGTGGATGGTTGTGGACTATGGCGTTTCGGCATTTTATGAGGCGGCGAATTTGACTGGGGGCTACGAGCATGGGTACTCTTCTGCGACCAAGAGTTTTGAGAATTTGTGGGAGGATGCTGAGAGCTTGTAACTACATTTACAGCATCAGAGGGTGGCAACAGTTGAGCACTTCGGGGAGCTAGTTTATCTGTGGCATTGTTAATAGCCTCAAATACTTCACCAATTTCATGTTTAACACCAAAATTTTGTTGCTCAACGATTGGTTTTGTTTGCTCGGGGGCAAAATGCATTAAAGTACCAAATGCTATCATTTTGGCCATAGCCTCAGGGGACAGATTATTGTCTTTATCTAACCAAGTCGAATTATTCATAGCAGAAACTAAGGCATACAGATACTGATCGAGACGGCTAGTAAACGCATTAAACGATTCACCAGGCTGCATGGTGGCATTGGCAATTTTCTTGACTAACCTATATGGGTCAAGGTCACCTTTATTAACAAAGCGACGGCGAAAGAAATCCTTAAATTCAGGCCAAGACTGGAGGCTAACAATGGCTTTCTCATCAACAACAAAACGTGCATCACCTTTGGTTGTGTCCACGGCTGACCGTGCAATTGCTAAATATTCGGCATCAGTAGGCTTAGAAAAACGTGCAACAGTTTTCGCTTCAACCTTACTAAACCATGACTCTAATAAGCGGGATTCACCGGCAAAAAGAGGAATAGCCATTTCCTGAGCTGATCTCTGGCCATTGGGATGAGCAACTGCTCCTGTTGAGTCTGAAGGGGTTTCAACAGTGGTAGGCATTGTCACAGCCGTGGAAGTAATATATGAACGCAGATTATAATTAAGTGCACCTGGCATCAGAAATAGTATACACAAAAATAAACACACAAAAAAATATCAACTTGGCTAAAGTAAAAATGGCAGAAATAAAATTATTAAATTGGGCTAGGCAAGAAAATAATCAAGAACAAGCAATTGTAAACTAAATTTAGCAATCTTTCATTAAAAAATGACTGGAATTAGATGTATGTAAATTAATTAAACCAGACTAAGCACAGCAATTGAGAATATAAAAACTGGAAGTGCAATTGCAAAATTTCATTAAAAAAAGATTCAACACAACAAGTGGCAATGCAAGAAATATGTATGTAGCACATAAACTGGACACAGGAATGTATATAACTATGGTAAAAAAAATTATAATATGCAATGTTGAAGGAATAAATTTAAATTTTAGGCCTGGAGGAATTAAAAAAAAATTATATTGCACAAATCCTTAAATGCTACTAAAACAAGGATTTCTTACTTCACTGGAATTTGAATTTACCAATAACACTCTAGGAGAACAATTAAAATTCAATGAAATTACTGTAAGAAGCAGGAATGTTGAAATCACACAAGGAAATTGTGGGGAGTTGAGTACTGAGGCGGCTCCAATATTTAACAAGTCACTGAATGGGTAATTCACAGGATATTATGGGAATTATTACATAAATCACTTTTTAGCACTTGGCACGTTATTCTCAACTAGCAATTACTTATCTCAGGGTTGTAATTCCTGAGGATCACCAGTAGCCAAAGTAGGAGAAACGTCGTGAAGATCTGAAGAGGCCCATGTGAGGCGTGTTTACAAACTGGATGCGACGGCAGCGCTCCTGGCGGCGGTGGCGCGAGACTCAGGGACCCCACACTGTTCACGCTAGAAGCACGAAGATAAATTCTGACGACGACAATATTGCAACGATGGAATAACCAGTTGATACTTGCGACGATGGCTGACGACGATTGCAGTAGCTTGCACCCTCACGAAGCTTGATACTGTCAGCTTGGGTGGCGGTGGTGGTGGTGGGTGTAGGTTCCCACGTGGTGGCGCGAGATTAAAAAAAAATGGCTGGCGCGGGAAGCTTCCTTCCTCCTCACTGATGAATGAGCGTTCTCACAGGAAAATATTGACCCTTACTTCTGAAACGTTGGCCTGGAGTAGTGGTTGATGGCAGGACCCCGGTCTGGCACAATATTTGATGCGTGGGTGGCAGGATGGCGGCTTATGGCGGTGGCGGTGGCGGCTGGACCACGAGGCGATGCTGGGTACTTGAACTTTTCTTTCCAGAAAAAAAATTTCTGGATCCCACTGCTGCTACCAGTATTCGTTTGCCTTTTTCGGGTAGAAGGTAGACACAGTAGTCGCTTCTGTATATATTTATTGACTGAGATAGCAAGGTATATATCTGCCTAGCCGAGGTCCTTCTACTCTGAGTCTGTGAGGATAACTGAGGCTGCTGGGAGCATGCCTGATGCTCCTCTGTCTGGCATGACGTCAGAGGCCTACTCGCCTGTGATTGGTTACATTTCAACTGACAGTATTTGAGTATAACATACATATATATATATATATATATATATATATATATATATATATATATATATATATATATATATATATATATATATATATATATATATATATATATATATATATATATATATATATATATATATATATATATATAACTTTAGAACACTTTCCCACCAGGAGACTCGAACCCTAGCCAGCACAGAAGCCTTCCAGCAACTGGCATAACAGGTACGCCTTAACCCGCTCCACCACCTACTCAGACCCTTAAAAGAGATGGTAATTTCGGAGTATTTAAATACACCAAAGATCACCACCTCCCAAGAGCACTAGAGCAAGTGAGGGGTCATTTATACGTTTATTTCATCAAGTCCCTGTTAATATGGGAAGACACAGTGTCTATGCTTAAGGCACAACTCTCCTAAACACGAGAGTGAAGTATACAACTTTAGAACACTTTCCCACCAGGAGACTCGAACCCTAGCCAGCACAGAAGCCTTCAGCAACTGGCATAACAGGTACGCCTTAACCCACTCCACCACCTACTCAGACCCTTAAAAGAGATGGTAATTTCGGAGTATTTAAATACACCAAAGATCACCACCTCCCAAGGTCACTAGAGCAAGTGAGGGGTCATTTATACGTTTATTTCATCAAGTCCCTGTTAATATGGGAAGACACAGTGTCTATGCTTAAGGCACAACTCTCCTAAACACGAGAGTGAAGTATACAACTTTAGAACACTTTCCCACCAGGAGACTCGAACCCTAGCCAGCACAGAAGCCTTCCAGCAACTGGCATAACAGGTAGGCCTTAACCCGCTCCACCACCTACTCAGATCCTTAAAAGAGATGGTAATTTCGGAGTATTTAAATACACCAAAGATCACCACCTCCCAAGAGCACTAGAGCAAGTGAGGGGTCATTTATACGTTTATTTCATCAAGTCCCTGTTAATATGGGAAGACACAGTGTCTATGCTTAAGGCACAACTCTCCTAAACACGAGAGTGAAGTATACAACTTTAGAACACTTTCCCACCAGGAGACTCGAACCCTAGCCAGCACAGAAGCCTTCCAGCAACTGGCATAACAGGTACGCCTTAACCCGCTCCACCACCTACTCAGACCCTTAAAAGAGATGGTAATTTCGGAGTATTTAAATACACCAAAGATCACCACCTCCCAAGAGCACTGGAGCAAGTGAGGGGTCATTTATACGTTTATTTCATCAAGTCCCTGTTAATATGGGAAGACACAGTGTCTATGCTTAAGGCACAACTCTCCTAAACACGAGAGTGAAGTATACAACTTTAGAACACTTTCCCACCAGGAGACTCGAACCCTAGCCTGCACAGAAGCCTTCAGCAACTGGCGTAACAGGTACGCCTTAACCCACTCCACCACCTACTCAGACCCTTAAAAGAGATGGTAATTTCGGAGTATTTAAATACACCAAAGATCACCACCTCCCAAGGTCACTAGAGCAAGTGAGGGGTCATTTATACGTTTATTTCATCAAGTCCCTGTTAATATGGGAAGACACAGTGTCTATGCTTAAGGCACAACTCTCCTAAACACGAGAGTGAAGTATACAACTTTAGAACACTTTCCCACCAGGAGACTCGAACCCTAGCCAGCACAGAAGCCTTCCAGCAACTGGCATAACAGGTACGCCTTAACCCGCTCCACCACCTACTCAGATCCTTAAAAGAGATGGTAATTTCGGAGTATTTAAATACACCAAAGATCACCACCTCCCAAGAGCACTAGAGCAAGTGAGGGGTCATTTATACGTTTATTTCATCAAGTCCCTGTTAATATGGGAAGACACAGTGTCTATGCTTAAGGCACAACTCTCCTAAACACGAGAGTGAAGTATACAACTTTAGAACACTTTCCCACCAGGAGACTCGAACCCTAGCCAGCACAGAAGCCTTCCAGCAACTGGCATAACAGGTACGCCTTAACCCGCTCCACCACCTACTCAGACCCTTAAAAGAGATGGTAATTTCGGAGTATTTAAATACACCAAAGATCACCACCTCCCAAGAGCACTGGAGCAAGTGAGGGGTCATTTATACGTTTATTTCATCAAGTCCCTGTTAATATGGGAAGACACAGTGTCTATGCTTAAGGCACAACTCTCCTAAACACGAGAGTGAAGTATACAACTTTAGAACACTTTCCCACCAGGAGACTCGAACCCTAGCCAGCACAGAAGCCTTCCAGCAACTGGCATAACACGTACGCCTTAACCCGCTCCACCACCTGCTCAGACCCTTAAAAGAGATGGTAATTTCGGAGTATTTAAATACCCCAAAGATCAACACCTCCCAAGAGCACTAGAGCAAGTGAGGGGTCATTTATACGTTTATTTCATCAAGTCCCTGTTAATATGGGAAGACACAGTGTCTATGCTTAAGGCACAACTCTCCTAAACACGAGAGTGAAGTATACAACTTTAGAACACTTTCCCACCAGGAGACTCGAACCCTAGCCAGCACAGAAGCCTTCCAGCAACTGGCATAACAGGTACACCTTAACCCGCTCCACCACCGACTCAGACCCTTAAAAGAGATGGTAATTTCGGAGTATTTAAATACACCAAAGATCACCACCTCCCAAGAGCACTAGAGCAAGTGAGGGGTCATTTATACGTTTATTTCATCAAGTCCCTGTTAATATGGGAAGACACAGTGTCTATGCTTAAGGCACAACTCTCCTAAACACGAGAGTGAAGTATACAACTTTAGAACACTTTCCCACCAGGAGACTCGAACCCTAGCCAGCACAGAAGCCTTCCAGCAACTGCCATAACACGTACGCCTTAACCCGCTCCACCACCTACTCAGACCCTTAAAAGAGATGGTAATTTCGGAGTATTTAAATACACCAAAGATCACCACCTCCCAAGAGCACTAGAGCAAGTGAGGGGTCATTTATACATTTATTTCATCAAGTCCCTGTTAATATGGGAAGACACAGTGTCTATGCTTAAGGCACAACTCTCCTAAACACGAGAGTGAAGTATACAACTTTAGAACACTTTCCCACCAGGAGACTCGAACCCTAGCCAGCACAGAAGCCTTCAGCAACTGGCATAACAGGTACGCCTTAACCCACTCCACCACCTACTCAGACCCTTAAAAGAGATGGTAATTTCGGAGTATTTAAATACACCAAAGATCACCACCTCCCAAGGTCACTAGAGCAAGTGAGGGGTCATTTATACGTTTATTTCATCAAGTCCCTGTTAATATGGGAAGACACAGTGTCTATGCTTAAGGCACAACTCTCCTAAACACGAGAGTGAAGTATACAACTTTAGAACACTTTCCCACCAGGAGACTCGAACCCTAGCCAGCACAGAAGCCTTCCAGCAACTGGCATAACAGGTACGCCTTAACCCGCTCCACCACCTACTCAGACCCTTAAAAGAGATGGTAATTTCGGAGTATTTAAATACACCAAAGATCACCACCTCCCAAGAGCACTAGAGCAAGTGAGGGGTCATTTATACGTTTATTTCATCAAGTCCCTGTTAATATGGGAAGACACAGTGTCTATGCTTAAGGCACAACTCTCCTAAACACGAGAGTGAAGTATACAACTTTAGAACACTTTCCCACCAGGAGACTCGAACCCTAGCCAGCACAGAAGCCTTCCAGCAACTGGCATAACAGGTAAGCCTTAACCCGCTCCACCACCTACTCAGACCCTTAAAAGAGATGGTAATTTCGGAGTATTTAAATACACCAAAGATCACCACCTCCCAAGAGCACTAGAGCAAGTGAGAGGTCATTTATACGTTTATTTCATCAAGTCCCTGTTAATATGGGAAGACACAGTGTCTATGCTTAAGGCACAACTCTCCTAAACACGAGAGTGAAGTATACAACTTTAGAACACTTTCCCACCAGGAGACTCGAACCCTAGCCAGCACAGAAGCCTTCCAGCAACTGGCATAACACGTACGCCTTAACCCGCTCCACCACCTGCTCAGACCCTTAAAAGAGATGGTAATTTCAGAGTATTTAAATACCCCAAAGATCAACACCTCCCAAGAGCACTAGAGCAAGTGAGGGGTCATTTATACGTTTATTTCATCAAGTCCCTGTTAATATGGGAAGACACAGTGTCTATGCTTAAGGCACAACTCTCCTAAACACGAGAGTGAAGTATACAACTTTAGAACACTTTCCCACCAGGAGACTCGAACCCTAGCCAGCACAGAAGCCTTCCAGCAACTGGCATAACAGGTACACCTTAACCCGCTCCACCACCTACTCAGACCCATAAAAGAGATGGTAATTTCGGAGTATTTAAATACACCAAAGATCACCACCTCCCAAGAGCACTAGAGCAAGTGAGGGGTCATTTATACATTTATTTCATCAAGTCCCTGTTAATATGGGAAGACACAGTGTCTATGCTTAAGGCACAACTCTCCTAAACACGAGAGTGAAGTATACAACTTTAGAACACTTTCCCACCAGGAGACTCGAACCCTAGCCAGCACAGAAGCCTTCAGCAACTGGCATAACAGGTACGCCTTAACCCACTCCACCACCTACTCAGATCCTTAAAAGAGATGGTAATTTCGGAGTATTTAAATACACCAAAGATCACCACCTCCCAAGAGCACTAGAGCAAGTGAGGGGTCATTTATACGTTTATTTCATCAAGTCCCTGTTAATATGGGAAGACACAGTGTCTATGCTTAAGGCACAACTCTCCTAAACACGAGAGTGAAGTATACAACTTTAGAACACTTTCCCACCAGGAGACTCGAACCCTAGCCAGCACAGAAGCCTTCCAGCAACTGGCATAACAGGTACACCTTAACCCGCTCCACCACCGACTCAGACCCTTAAAAGAGATGGTAATTTCGGAGTATTTAAATACACCAAAGATCACCACCTCCCAAGAGCACTAGAGCAAGTGAGGGGTCATTTATACGTTTATTTCATCAAGTCCCTGTTAATATGGGAAGACACAGTGTCTATGCTTAAGGCACAACTCTCCTAAACACGAGAGTGAAGTATACAACTTTAGAACACTTTCCCACCAGGAGACTCGAACCCTAGCCAGCACAGAAGCCTTCCAGCAACTGGCATAACAGGTACGCCTTAACCCGCTCCACCACCTACTCAGACCCTTAAAAGAGATGGTAATTTCGGAGTATTTAAATACACCAAAGATCACCACCTCCCAAGAGCACTAGAGCAAGTGAGGGGTCATTTATACATTTATTTCATCAAGTCCCTGTTAATATGGGAAGACACAGTGTCTATGCTTAAGGCACAACTCTCCTAAACACGAGAGTGAAGTATACAACTTTAGAACACTTTCCCACCAGGAGACTCGAACCCTAGCCAGCACAGAAGCCTTCAGCAACTGGCATAACAGGTACGCCTTAACCCACTCCACCACCTACTCAGACCCTTAAAAGAGATGGTAATTTCGGAGTATTTAAATACACCAAAGATCACCACCTCCCAAGGTCACTAGAGCAAGTGAGGGGTCATTTATACGTTTATTTCATCAAGTCCCTGTTAATATGGGAAGACACAGTGTCTATGCTTAAGGCACAACTCTCCTAAACACGAGAGTGAAGTATACAACTTTAGAACACTTTCCCACCAGGAGACTCGAACCCTAGCCAGCACAGAAGCCTTCCAGCAACTGGCATAACAGGTACGCCTTAACCCGCTCCACCACCTACTCAGACCCTTAAAAGAGATGGTAATTTCGGAGTATTTAAATACACCAAAGATCACCACCTCCCAAGAGCACTAGAGCAAGTGAGGGGTCATTTATACGTTTATTTCATCAAGTCCCTGTTAATATGGGAAGACACAGTGTCTATGCTTAAGGCACAACTCTCCTAAACACGAGAGTGAAGTATACAACTTTAGAACACTTTCCCACCAGGAGACTCGAACCCTACCCAGCACAGAAGCCTTCCAGCAACTGGCATAACAGGTACACCTTAACCCGCTCCACCACCGACTCAGACCCTTAAAAGAGATGGTAATTTCGGAGTATTTAAATACACCAAAGATCACCACCTCCCAAGAGCACTAGAGCAAGTGAGGGGTCATTTATATGTTTATTTCATCAAGTCCCTGTTAATATGGGAAGACACAGTGTCTATGCTTAAGGCACAACTCTCGTAGACACGAGAGTGAAGTATACAACTTTAGAACACTTTCCCACCAGGAGACTCGAACCCTAGCCAGCACAGAAGCCTTCCAGCAACTGGCATAACACGTACGCCTTAACCCGCTCCACCACCTACTCAGACCCTTAAAAGAGATGGTAATTTCGGAGTATTTAAATACACCAAAGATCACCACCTCCCAAGAGCACTAGAGCAAGTGAGGGGTCATTTATACATTTATTTCATCAAGTCCCTGTTAATATGGGAAGACACAGTGTCTATGCTTAAGGCACAACTCTCCTAAACACGAGAGTGAAGTATACAACTTTAGAACACTTTCCCACCAGGAGACTCGAACCCTAGCCAGCACAGAAGCCTTCCAGCAACTGGCATAACACGTACGCCTTAACCCGCTCCACCACCTGCTCAGACCCTTAAAAGAGATGGTAATTTCGGAGTATTTAAATACTCCAAAGATCAACACCTCCCAAGAGCACTAGAGCAAGTGAGGGGTCATTTATACGTTTATTTCATCAAGTCCCTGTTAATATGGGAAGACACAGTGTCTATGCTTAAGGCACAACTCTCCTAAACACGAGAGTGAAGTATACAACTTTAGAACACTTTCCCACCAGGAGACTCGAACCCTAGCCAGCACAGAAGCCTTCCAGCAACTGGCATAACAGGTACACCTTAACCCGCTCCACCACCGACTCAGACCCTTAAAAGAGATGGTAATTTCGGAGTATTTAAATACACCAAAGATCACCACCTCCCAAGAGCACTAGAGCAAGTGAGGGGTCATTTATACGTTTATTTCATCAAGTCCCTGTTAATATGGGAAGACACAGTGTCTATGCTTAAGGCACAACTCTCCTAAACACGAGAGTGAAGTATACAACTTTAGAACACTTTCCCACCAGGAGACTCGAACCCTAGCCAGCACAGAAGCCTTCCAGCAACTGGCATAACAGGTACGCCTTAACCCGCTCCACCACCTACTCAGACCCTTAAAAGAGATGGTAATTTCGGAGTATTTAAATACACCAAAGATCACCACCTCCCAAGAGCACTAGAGCAAGTGAGGGGTCATTTATACATTTATTTCATCAAGTCCCTGTTAATATGGGAAGACACAGTGTCTATGCTTAAGGCACAACTCTCCTAAACACGAGAGTGAAGTATACAACTTTAGAACACTTTCCCACCAGGAGACTCGAACCCTAGCCAGCACAGAAGCCTTCAGCAACTGGCATAACAGGTACGCCTTAACCCACTCCACCACCTACTCAGACCCTTAAAAGAGATGGTAATTTCGGAGTATTTAAATACACCAAAGATCACCACCTCCCAAGGTCACTAGAGCAAGTGAGGGGTCATTTATACGTTTATTTCATCAAGTCCCTGTTAATATGGGAAGACACAGTGTCTATGCTTAAGGCACAACTCTCCTAAACACGAGAGTGAAGTATACAACTTTAGAACACTTTCCCACCAGGAGACTCGAACCCTAGCCAGCACAGAAGCCTTCCAGCAACTGGCATAACAGGTACGCCTTAACCCGCTCCACCACCTACTCAGACCCTTAAAAGAGATGGTAATTTCGGAGTATTTAAATACACCAAAGATCACCACCTCCCAAGAGCACTAGAGCAAGTGAGGGGTCATTTATACGTTTATTTCATCAAGTCCCTGTTAATATGGGAAGACACAGTGTCTATGCTTAAGGCACAACTCTCCTAAACACGAGAGTGAAGTATACAACTTTAGAACACTTTCCCACCAGGAGACTCGAACCCTAGCCAGCACAGAAGCCTTCCAGCAACTGGCATAACAGGTACACCTTAACCCGCTCCACCACCGACTCAGACCCTTAAAAGAGATGGTAATTTCGGAGTATTTAAATACACCAAAGATCACCACCTCCCAAGAGCACTAGAGCAAGTGAGGGGTCATTTATACGTTTATTTCATCAAGTCCCTGTTAATATGGGAAGACACAGTGTCTATGCTTAAGGCACAACTCTCCTAAACACGAGAGTGAAGTATACAACTTTAGAACACTTTCCCACCAGGAGACTCGAACCCTAGCCAGCACAGAAGCCTTCCAGCAACTGGCATAACACGTACGCCTTAACCCGCTCCACCACCTACTCAGACCCTTAAAAGAGATGGTAATTTCGGAGTATTTAAATACACCAAAGATCACCACCTCCCAAGAGCACTAGAGCAAGTGAGGGGTCATTTATACATTTATTTCATCAAGTCCCTGTTAATATGGGAAGACACAGTGTCTATGCTTAAGGCACAACTCTCCTAAACACGAGAGTGAAGTATACAACTTTAGAACACTTTCCCACCAGGAGACTCGAACCCTAGCCAGCACAGAAGCCTTCCAGCAACTGGCATAACACGTACGCCTTAACCCGCTCCACCACCTACTCAGACCCTTAAAAGAGATGGTAATTTCGGAGTATTTAAATACACCAAAGATCACCACCTCCCAAGAGCACTAGAGCAAGTGAGGGGTCATTTATACGTTTATTTCATCAAGTCCCTGTTAATATGGGAAGACACAGTGTCTATGCTTAAGGCACAACTCTCCTAAACACGAGAGTGAAGTATACAACTTTAGAACACTTTCCCACCAGGAGACTCGAACCCTAGCCAGCACAGAAGCCTTCCAGCAACTGGCATAACACGTACGCCTTAACCTGCTCCACCACCTGCTCAGACCCTTAAAAGAGATGGTAATTTCGGAGTATTTAAATACCCCAAAGATCAACACCTCCCAAGAGCACTAGAGCAAGTGAGGGGTCATTTATACGTTTATTTCATCAAGTCCCTGTTAATATGGGAAGACACAGTGTCTATGCTTAAGGCACAACTCTCCTAAACACGAGAGTGAAGTATACAACTTTAGAACACTTTCCCACCAGGAGACTCGAACCCTAGCCAGCACAGAAGCCTTCCAGCAACTGGCATAACAGGTACACCTTAACCCGCTCCACCACCTACTCAGACCCTTAAAAGAGATGGTAATTTCGGAGTATTTAAATACACCAAAGATCACCACCTCCCAAGAGCACTAGAGCAAGTGAGGGGTCATTTATACATTTATTTCATCAAGTCCCTGTTAATATGGGAAGACACAGTGTCTATGCTTAAGGCACAACTCTCCTAAAAACGAGAGTGAAGTATACAACTTTAGAACACTTTCCCACCAGGAGACTCGAACCCTAGCCAGCACAGAAGCCTTCAGCAACTGGCATAACAGGTACGCCATAACCCACTCCACCACCTACTCAGATCCTTAAAAGAGATGGTAATTTCGGAGTATTTAAATACACCAAAGATCACCACCTCCCAAGAGCACTAGAGCAAGTGAGGGGTCATTTATACGTTTATTTCATCAAGTCCCTGTTAATATGGGAAGACACAGTGTCTATGCTTAAGGCACAACTCTCCTAAACACGAGAGTGAAGTATACAACTTTAGAACACTTTCCCACCAGGAGACTCGAACCCTAGCCAGCACAGAAGCCTTCCAGCAACTGGCATAACAGGTACACCTTAACCCCCTCCACCACCTACTCAGACCCTTAAAAGAGATGGTAATTTCGGAGTATTTAAATACACCAAAGATCACCACCTCCCAAGAGCACTAGAGCAAGTGAGGGGTCATTTATACGTTTATTTCATCAAGTCCCTGTTAATATGGGAAGACACAGTGTCTATGCTTAAGGCACAACTCTCCTAAACACGAGAGTGAAGTATACAACTTTAGAACACTTTCCCACCAGGAGACTCGAACCCTAGCCAGCACAGAAGCCTTCCAGCAACTGGCATAACAGGTACGCCTTAACCCGCTCCACCACCTACTCAGACCCTTAAAAGAGATGGTAATTTCGGAGTATTTAAAAACACCAAAGATCACCACCTCCCAAGAGCACTAGAGCAAGTGAGGGGTCATTTATACGTTTATTTCATCAAGTCCCTGTTAATATGGGAAGACACAGTGTCTATGCTTAAGGCACAACTCTCCTAAACACGAGAGTGAAGTATACAACTTTAGAACACTTTCCCACCAGGAGACTCGAACCCTAGCCAGCACAGAAGCCTTCAGCAACTGGCATAACAGGTACGCCTTAACCCACTCCACCACCTACTCAGACCCTTAAAAGAGATGGTAATTTCGGAGTATTTAAATACACCAAAGATCACCACCTCCCAAGGTCACTAGAGCAAGTGAGGGGTCATTTATACGTTTATTTCATCAAGTCCCTGTTAATAGCAGTCTCCGTGGTGTAGTGGTAAGACACTCGCCTGGCGTTCCGCGAGCGCTATGTCATGGGTTCGTATCCTGGCCGGGGAGGATTTACTGGGCGCAATTCCTTAACTGTAGCCTCTGTTTAACGCAACAGTAAAATGTGTACTTGGATGAAAAAACGATTCTTCGCGGCAGGGGATCGTATTCCAGGGACCATAGGATTAAGGACTTGCCCGAAACGCTACGCGTACTAGTGGCTGTACAAGAATGTAACAACTCTTGTATATATCTCAAAAAAAAAAAAAAAAAAAAAATATGGGAAGACACAGTGTCTATGCTTAAGGCACAACTCTCCTAAACACGAGAGTGAAGTATACAACTTTAGAACACTTTCCCACCAGGAGACTCGAACCCTAGCCAGCACAGAAGCCTTCCAGCAACTGGCATAACAGGTACGCCTTAACCCGCTCCACCACCTACTCAGACCCTTAAAAGAGATGGTAATTTCGGAGTATTTAAATACACCAAAGATCACCACCTCCCAAGAGCACTAGAGCAAGTGAGGGGTCATTTATACGTTTATTTCATCAAGTCCCTGTTAATATGGGAAGACACAGTGTCTATGCTTAAGGCACAACTCTCCTAAACACGAGAGTGAAGTATACAACTTTAGAACACTTTCCCACCAGGAGACTCGAACCCTAGCCAGCACAGAAGCCTTCCAGCAACTGGCATAACACGTACGCCTTAACCCGCTCCACCACCTGCTCAGACCCTTAAAAGAGATGGTAATTTCGGAGTATTTAAATACCCCAAAGATCAACACCTCCCAAGAGCACTAGAGCAAGTGAGGGGTCATTTATACGTTTATTTCATCAAGTCCCTGTTAATATGGGAAGACACAGTGTCTATGCTTAAGGCACAACTCTCCTAAACACGAGAGTGAAGTATACAACTTTAGAACACTTTCCCACCAGGAGACTCGAACCCTAGCCAGCACAGAAGCCTTCCAGCAACTGGCATAACAGGTACACCTTAACCCGCTCCACCACCGACTCAGACCCTTAAAAGAGATGGTAATTTCGGAGTATTTAAATACACCAAAGATCACCACCTCCCAAGAGCACTAGAGCAAGTGAGGGGTCATTTATACGTTTATTTCATCAAGTCCCTGTTAATATGGGAAGACACAGTGTCTATGCTTAAGGCACAACTCTCCTAAACACGAGAGTGAAGTATACAACTTTAGAACACTTTCCCACCAGGAGACTCGAACCCTAGCCAGCAC
The DNA here is from genome assembly GCF_040958095.1 of Procambarus clarkii. Lineage (NCBI taxonomy): Eukaryota > Metazoa > Arthropoda > Malacostraca > Decapoda > Cambaridae > Procambarus > Procambarus clarkii. The sequence continues at coordinate 30,660,242 of NC_091194.1, forward strand.
AGAAGCCTTCCAGCAACTGGCATAACAGGTACGCCTTAACCCGCTCCACCACCTACTCAGACCCTTAAAAGAGATGGTAATTTCGGAGTATTTAAATACACCAAAGATCACCACCTCCCAAGAGCACTAGAGCAAGTGAGGGGTCATTTATACATTTATTTCATCAAGTCCCTGTTAATATGGGAAGACACAGTGTCTATGCTTAAGGCACAACTCTCCTAAACACGAGAGTGAAGTATACAACTTTAGAACACTTTCCCACCAGGAGACTCGAACCCTAGCCAGCCCAGAAGCCTTCAGCAACTGGCATAACAGATACGCCTTAACCCACTCCACCACCTACTCAGACCCTTAAAAGAGATGGTAATTTCGGAGTATTTAAATACACCAAAGATCACCACCTCCCAAGGTCACTAGAGCAAGTGAGGGGTCATTTATACGTTTATTTCATCAAGTCCCTGTTAATATGGGAAGACACAGTGTCTATGCTTAAGGCACAACTCTCCTAAACACGAGAGTGAAGTATACAACTTTAGAACACTTTCCCACCAGGAGACTCGAACCCTAGCCAGCACAGAAGCCTTCCAGCAACTGGCATAACAGGTACGCCTTAACCCGCTCCACCACCTACTCAGACCCTTAAAAGAGATGGTAATTTCGGAGTATTTAAATACACCAAAGATCACCACCTCCCAAGAGCACTAGAGCAAGTGAGGGGTCATTTATACATTTATTTCATCAAGTCCCTGTTAATATGGGAAGACACAGTGTCTATGCTTAAGGCACAACTCTCCTAAACACGAGAGTGAAGTATACAACTTTAGAACACTTTCCCACCAGGAGACTCGAACCCTAGCCAGCCCAGAAGCCTTCAGCAACTGGCATAACAGATACGCCTTAACCCACTCCACCACCTACTCAGACCCTTAAAAGAGATGGTAATTTCGGAGTATTTAAATACCCCAAAGATCAACACCTCCCAAGAGCACTAGAGCAAGTGAGGGGTCATTTATACGTTTATTTCATCAAGTCCCTGTTAATATGGGAAGACACAGTGTCTATGCTTAAGGCACAACTCTCCTAAACACGAGAGTGAAGTATACAACTTTAGAACACTTTCCCACCAGGAGACTCGAACCCTAGCCAGCACAGAAGCCTTCCAGCAACTGGCATAACAGGTACACCTTAACCCGCTCCACCACCTACTCAGACCCTTAAAAGAGATGGTAATTTCGGAGTATTTAAATACACCAAAGATCACCACCTCCCAAGAGCACTAGAGCAAGTGAGGGGTCATTTATACATTTATTTCATCAAGTCCCTGTTAATATGGGAAGACACAGTGTCTATGCTTAAGGCACAACTCTCCTAAAAACGAGAGTGAAGTATACAACTTTAGAACACTTTCCCACCAGGAGACTCGAACCCTAGCCAGCACAGAAGCCTTCAGCAACTGGCATAACAGGTACGCCATAACCCACTCCACCACCTACTCAGATCCTTAAAAGAGATGGTAATTTCGGAGTATTTAAATACACCAAAGATCACCACCTCCCAAGAGCACTAGAGCAAGTGAGGGGTCATTTATACGTTTATTTCATCAAGTCCCTGTTAATATGGGAAGACACAGTGTCTATGCTTAAGGCACAACTCTCCTAAACACGAGAGTGAAGTATACAACTTTAGAACACTTTCCCACCAGGAGACTCGAACCCTAGCCAGCACAGAAGCCTTCCAGCAACTGGCATAACAGGTACACCTTAACCCCCTCCACCACCTACTCAGACCCTTAAAAGAGATGGTAATTTCGGAGTATTTAAATACACCAAAGATCACCACCTCCCAAGAGCACTAGAGCAAGTGAGGGGTCATTTATACGTTTATTTCATCAAGTCCCTGTTAATATGGGAAGACACAGTGTCTATGCTTAAGGCACAACTCTCCTAAACACGAGAGTGAAGTATACAACTTTAGAACACTTTCCCACCAGGAGACTCGAACCCTAGCCAGCACAGAAGCCTTCCAGCAACTGGCATAACAGGTACGCCTTAACCCGCTCCACCACCTACTCAGACCCTTAAAAGAGATGGTAATTTCGGAGTATTTAAAAACACCAAAGATCACCACCTCCCAAGAGCACTAGAGCAAGTGAGGGGTCATTTATACGTTTATTTCATCAAGTCCCTGTTAATATGGGAAGACACAGTGTCTATGCTTAAGGCACAACTCTCCTAAACACGAGAGTGAAGTAAACAACTTTAGAACACTTTCCCACCAGGAGACTCGAATCCTAGCCAGCACAGAAGCCTTCAGCAACTGGCATAACAGGTACGCCTTAACCCACTCCACCACCTACTCAGACCCTTAAAAGAGATGGTAATTTCGGAGTATTTAAATACACCAAAGATCACCACCTCCCAAGGTCACTAGAGCAAGTGAGGGGTCATTTATACGTTTATTTCATCAAGTCCCTGTTAATAGCAGTCTCCGTGGTGTAGTGGTAAGACACTCGCCTGGCGTTCCGCGAGCGCTATGTCATGGGTTCGTATCCTGGCCGGGGAGGATTTACTGGGCGCAATTCCTTAACTGTAGCCTCTGTTTAACGCAACAGTAAAATGTGTACTTGGATGAAAAAACGATTCTTCGCGGCAGGGGATCGTATTCCAGGGACCATAGGATTAAGGACTTGCCCGAAACGCTACGCGTACTAGTGGCTGTACAAGAATGTAACAACTCTTGTATATATCTCAAAAAAAAAAAAAAAAAAAAAAATATGGGAAGACACAGTGTCTATGCTTAAGGCACAACTCTCCTAAACACGAGAGTGAAGTATACAACTTTAGAACACTTTCCCACCAGGAGACTCGAACCCTAGCCAGCACAGAAGCCTTCCAGCAACTGGCATAACAGGTACGCCTTAACCCGCTCCACCACCTACTCAGACCCTTAAAAGAGATGGTAATTTCGGAGTATTTAAATACACCAAAGATCACCACCTCCCAAGAGCACTAGAGCAAGTGAGGGGTCATTTATACGTTTATTTCATCAAGTCCCTGTTAATATGGGAAGACACAGTGTCTATGCTTAAGGCACAACTCTCCTAAACACGAGAGTGAAGTATACAACTTTAGAACACTTTCCCACCAGGAGACTCGAACCCTAGCCAGCACAGAAGCCTTCCAGCAACTGGCATAACACGTACGCCTTAACCCGCTCCACCACCTGCTCAGACCCTTAAAAGAGATGGTAATTTCGAAATATTTAAATACCCCAAAGATCAACACCTCCCAAGAGCACTAGAGCAAGTGAGGGGTCATTTATACGTTTATTTCATCAAGTCCCTGTTAATATGGGAAGACACAGTGTCTATGCTTAAGGCACAACTCTCCTAAACACGAGAGTGAAGTATACAACTTTAGAACACTTTCCCACCAGGAGACTCGAACCCTAGCCAGCACAGAAGCCTTCCAGCAACTGGCATAACAGGTACACCTTAACCCGCTCCACCACCGACTCAGACCCTTAAAAGAGATGGTAATTTCGGAGTATTTAAATACACCAAAGATCACCACCTCCCAAGAGCACTAGAGCAAGTGAGGGGTCATTTATACGTTTATTTCATCAAGTCCCTGTTAATATGGGAAGACACAGTGTCTATGCTTAAGGCACAACTCTCCTAAACACGAGAGTGAAGTATACAACTTTAGAACACTTTCCCACCAGGAGACTCGAACCCTAGCCAGCACAGAAGCCTTCCAGCAACTGGCATAACAGGTACGCCTTAACCCGCTCCACCACCTACTCAGACCCTTAAAAGAGATGGTAATTTCGGAGTATTTAAATACACCAAAGATCACCACCTCCCAAGAGCACTAGAGCAAGTGAGGGGTAATTTATACATTTATTTCATCAAGTCCCTGTTAATATGGGAAGACACAGTGTCTATGCTTAAGGCACAACTCTCCTAAACACGAGAGTGAAGTATACAACTTTAGAACACTTTCCCACCAGGAGACTCGAACCCTAGCCAGCCCAGAAGCCTTCAGCAACTGGCATAACAGATACGCCTTAACCCACTCCACCACCTACTCAGACCCTTAAAAGAGATGGTAATTTCGGAGTATTTAAATACACCAAAGATCACCACCTCCCAAGGTCACTAGAGCAAGTGAGGGGTCATTTATACGTTTATTTCATCAAGTCCCTGTTAATATGGGAAGACACAGTGTCTATGCTTAAGGCACAACTCTCCTAAACACGAGAGTGAAGTATACAACTTTAGAACACTTTCCCACCAGGAGACTCGAACCCTAGCCAGCACAGAAGCCTTCCAGCAACTGGCATAACAGGTACGCCTTAACCCGCTCCACCACCTACTCAGACCCTTAAAAGAGATGGTAATTTCGGAGTATTTAAATACACCAAAGATCACCACCTCCCAAGAGCACTAGAGCAAGTGAGGGGTCATTTATACGTTTATTTCATCAAGTCCCTGTTAATATGGGAAGACACAGTGTCTATGCTTAAGGCACAACTCTCCTAAACACGAGAGTGAAGTATACAACTTTAGAACACTTTCCCACCAGGAGACTCGAACCCTAGCCAGCACAGAAGCCTTCCAGCAACTGGCATAACAGGTACGCCTTAACCCGCTCCACCACCTACTCAGACCCTTAAAAGAGATGGTAATTTCGGAGTATTTAAATACACCAAAGATCACCACCTCCCAAGAGCACTAGAGCAAGTGAGGGGTCATTTATACGTTTATTTCATCAAGTCCCTGTTAATATGGGAAGACACAGTGTCTATGCTTAAGGCACAACTCTCCTAAACACGAGAGTGAAGTATACAACTTTAGAACACTTTCCCACCAGGAGACTCGAACCCTAGCCAGCACAGAAGCCTTCCAGCAACTGGCATAACACGTACGCCTTAACCTGCTCCACCACCTGCTCAGACCCTTAAAAGAGATGGTAATTTCGGAGTATTTAAATACCCCAAAGATCAACACCTCCCAAGAGCACTAGAGCAAGTGAGGGGTCATTTATACGTTTATTTCATCAAGTCCCTGTTAATATGGGAAGACACAGTGTCTATGCTTAAGGCACAACTCTCCTAAACACGAGAGTGAAGTATACAACTTTAGAACACTTTCCCACCAGGAGACTCGAACCCTAGCCAGCACAGAAGCCTTCCAGCAACTGGCATAACAGGTACACCTTAACCCGCTCCACCACCTACTCAGACCCTTAAAAGAGATGGTAATTTCGGAGTATTTAAATACACCAAAGATCACCACCTCCCAAGAGCACTAGAGCAAGTGAGGGGTCATTTATACATTTATTTCATCAAGTCCCTGTTAATATGGGAAGACACAGTGTCTATGCTTAAGGCACAACTCTCCTAAACACGAGAGTGAAGTATACAACTTTAGAACACTTTCCCACCAGGAGACTCGAACCCTAGCCAGCACAGAAGCCTTCAGCAACTGGCATAACAGGTACGCCATAACCCACTCCACCACCTACTCAGATCCTTAAAAGAGATGGTAATTTCGGAGTATTTAAATACACCAAAGATCACCACCTCCCAAGAGCACTAGAGCAAGTGAGGGGTCATTTATACGTTTATTTCATCAAGTCCCTGTTAATATGGGAAGACACAGTGTCTATGCTTAAGGCACAACTCTCCTAAACACGAGAGTGAAGTATACAACTTTAGAACACTTTCCCACCAGGAGACTCGAACCCTAGCCAGCACCGAAGCCTTCCAGCAACTGGCATAACTGGTACACCTTAACCCCCTCCACCACCTACTCAGACCCTTAAAAGAGATGGTAATTTCGGAGTATTTAAATACACCAAAGATCACCACCTCCCAAGAGCACTAGAGTAAGTGAGGGGTCATTTATACGTTTATTTCATCAAGTCCCTGTTAATATGGGAAGACACAGTGTCTATGCTTAAGGCACAATTCTCCTAAACACGAGAGTGAAGTATACAACTTTAGAACACTTTCCCACCAGGAGACTCGAACCCTAGCCAGCACAGAAGCCTTCCAGCAACTGGCATAACAGGTACGCCTTAACCCGCTCCACCACCTACTCAGACCCTTAAAAGAGATGGTAATTTCGGAGTATTTAAATACACCAAAGATCACCACCTCCCAAGAGCACTAGAGCAAGTGAGGGGTCATTTATACGTTTATTTCATCAAGTCCCTGTTAATATGGGAAGACACAGTGTCTATGCTTAAGGCACAACTCTCCTAAACACGAGAGTGAAGTATACAACTTTAGAACACTTTCCCACCAGGAGACTCGAACCCTAGCCAGCACAGAAGCCTTCCAGCAACTGACATAACAGGTACGCCTTAACCCGCTCCACCACCTACTCAGACCCTTAAAAGAGATGGTAATTTCGGAGTATTTAAATACACCAAAGATCACCACCTCCCAAGAGCACTAGAGCAAGTGAGGGGTCATTTATACGTTTATTTCATCAAGTCCCTGTTAATATGGGAAGACACAGTGTCTATGCTTAAGGCACAACTCTCCTAAACACGAGAGTGAAGTATACAACTTTAGAACACTTTCCCACCAGGAGACTCGAACCCTAGCCAGCACAGAAGCCTTCCAGCAACTGGCATAACACGTACGCCTTAACCTGCTCCACCACCTGCTCAGACCCTTAAAAGAGATGGTAATTTCGGAGTATTTAAATACCCCAAAGATCAACACCTCCCAAGAGCACTAGAGCAAGTGAGGGGTCATTTATACGTTTATTTCATCAAGTCCCTGTTAATATGGGAAGACACAGTGTCTATGCTTAAGGCACAACTCTCCTAAACACGAGAGTGAAGTATACAACTTTAGAACACTTTCCCACCAGGAGACTCGAACCCTAGCCAGCACAGAAGCCTTCCAGCAACTGGCATAACAGGTACACCTTAACCCGCTCCACCACCTACTCAGACCCTTAAAAGAGATGGTAATTTCGGAGTATTTAAATACACCAAAGATCACCACCTCCCAAGAGCACTAGAGCAAGTGAGGGGTCATTTATACATTTATTTCATCAAGTCCCTGTTAATATGGGAAGACACAGTGTCTATGCTTAAGGCACAACTCTCCTAAACACGAGAGTGAAGTATACAACTTTAGAACACTTTCCCACCAGGAGACTCGAACCCTAGCCAGCACAGAAGCCTTCAGCAACTGGCATAACAGGTACGCCATAACCCACTCCACCACCTACTCAGATCCTTAAAAGAGATGGTAATTTAGGAGTATTTAAATACACCAAAGATCACCACCTCCCAAGAGCACTAGAGCAAGTGAGGGGTCATTTATACGTTTATTTCATCAAGTCCCTGTTAATATGGGAAGACACAGTGTCTATGCTTAAGGCACAACTCTCCTAAACACGAGAGTGAAGTATACAACTTTAGAACACTTTCCCACCAGGAGACCCGAACCCTAGCCAGCACAGAAGCCTTCCAGCAACTGGCATAACTGGTACACCTTAACCCCCTCCACCACCTACTCAGACCCTTAAAAGAGATGGTAATTTCGGAGTATTTAAATACACCAAAGATCACCACCTCCCAAGAGCACTAGAGTAAGTGAGGGGTCATTTATACGTTTATTTCATCAAGTCCCTGTTAATATGGGAAGACACAGTGTCTATGCTTAAGGCACAACTCTCCTAAACACGAGAGTGAAGTATACAACTTTAGAACACTTTCCCACCAGGAGACTCGAACCCTAGCCAGCACAGAAGCCTTCCAGCAACTGGCATAACAGGTACGCCTTAACCCGCTCCACCACCTACTCAGACCCTTAAAAGAGATGGTAATTTCGGAGTATTTAAAAACACCAAAGATCACCACCTCCCAAGAGCACTAGAGCAAGTGAGGGGTCATTTATACGTTTATTTCATCAAGTCCCTGTTAATATGGGAAGACACAGTGTCTATGCTTAAGGCACAACTCTCCTAAACACGAGAGTGAAGTATACAACTTTAGAACACTTTCCCACCAGGAGACTCGAACCCTAGCCAGCACAGAAGCCTTCAGCAACTGGCATAACAGGTACGCCTTAACCCACTCCACCACCTACTCAGACCCTTAAAAGAGATGGTAATTTCGGAGTATTTAAATACACCAAAGATCACCACCTCCCAAGGTCACTAGAGCAAGTGAGGGGTCATTTATACGTTTATTTCATCAAGTCCCTGTTAATAGCAGTCTCCGTGGTGTAGTGGTAAGACACTCGCCTGGCGTTCAGCGAGCGCTATGTCATGGGTTCGTATCCTGGCCGGGGAGGATTTACTGGGCGCAATTCCTTAACTGTAGCCTCTGTTTAACGCAACAGTAAAATGTGTACTTGGATGAAAAAACGATTCTTCGCGGCAGGGGATCGTATTCCAGGGACCATAGGATTAAGGACTTGCCCGAAACGCTACGCGTACTAGTGGCTGTACAAGAATGTAACAACTCTTGTATATATCTCAAAAAAAAAAAAAAAAAAAAAATATGGGAAGACACAGTGTCTATGCTTAAGCCACAACTCTCCTAAACACGAGAGTGAAGTATACAACTTTAGAACACTTTCCCACCAGGAGACTCGAACCCTAGCCAGCACAGAAGCCTTCCAGCAACTGGCATAACAGGTACGCCTTAACCCGCTCCACCACCTACTCAGACCCTTAAAAGAGATGGTAATTTCGGAGTATTTAAATACACCAAAGATCACCACCTCCCAAGAGCACTAGAGCAAGTGAGGGGTCATTTATACGTTTATTTCATCAAGTCCCTGTTAATATGGGAAGACACAGTGTCTATGCTTAAGGCACAACTCTCCTAAACACGAGAGTGAAGTATACAACTTTAGAACACTTTCCCACCAGGAGACTCGAACCCTAGCCAGCACAGAAGCCTTCCAGCAACTGGCATAACACGTACGCCTTAACCCGCTCCACCACCTGCTCAGACCCTTAAAAGAGATGGTAATTTCGGAGTATTTAAATACCCCAAAGATCAACACCTCCCAAGAGCACTAGAGCAAGTGAGGGGTCATTTATACGTTTATTTCATCAAGTCCCTGTTAATATGGGAAGACACAGTGTCTATGCTTAAGGCACAACTCTCCTAAACACGAGAGTGAAGTATACAACTTTAGAACACTTTCCCACCAGGAGACTCGAACCCTAGCCAGCACAGAAGCCTTCCAGCAACTGGCATAACAGGTACACCTTAACCCGCTCCACCACCGACTCAGACCCTTAAAAGAGATGGTAATTTCGGAGTATTTAAATACACCAAAGATCACCACCTCCCAAGAGCACTAGAGCAAGTGAGGGGTCATTTATACGTTTATTTCATCAAGTCCCTGTTAATATGGGAAGACACAGTGTCTATGCTTAAGGCACAACTCTCCTAAACACGAGAGTGAAGTATACAACTTTAGAACACTTTCCCACCAGGAGACTCGAACCCTAGCCAGCACAGAAGCCTTCCAGCAACTGTCATAACAGGTACGCCTTAACCCGCTCCACCACCTACTCAGACCCTTAAAAGAGATGGTAATTTCGGAGTATTTAAATACACCAAAGATCACCACCTCCCAAGAGCACTAGAGCAAGTTAGGGGTCATTTATACATTTATTTCTTCAAGTCCCTGTTAATATGGGAAGACACAGTGTCTATGCTTAAGGCACAACTCTCCTAAACACGAGAGTGAAGTATACAACTTTAGAACACTTTCCCACCAGGAGACTCGAACCCTAGCCAGCACAGAAGCCTTCAGCAACTGGCATAACAGGTACGCCTTAACCCACTCCACCACCTACTCAGACCCTTAAAAGAGATGGTAATTTCGGAGTATTTAAATACACCAAAGATCACCACCTCCCAAGGTCACTAGAGCAAGTGAGGGGTCATTTATACGTTTATTTCATCAAGTCCCTGTTAATATGGGAAGACACAGTGTCTATGCTTAAGGCACAACTCTCCTAAACACGAGAGTGAAGTATACAACTTTAGAACACTTTCCCACCAGGAGACTCGAACCCTAGCCAGCACAGAAGCCTTCCAGCAACTGGCATAACAGGTACGCCTTAACCCGCTCCACCACCTACTCAGACCCTTAAAAGAGATGGTAATTTCGGAGTATTTAAATACACCAAAGATCACCACCTCCCAAGAGCACTAGAGCAAGTGAGGGGTCATTTATACGTTTATTTCATCAAGTCCCTGTTAATATGGGAAGACACAGTGTCTATGCTTAAGGCACAACTCTCCTAAACACGAGAGTGAAGTATACAACTTTAGAACACTTTCCCACCAGGAGACTCGAACCCTAGCCAGCACAGAAGCCTTCCAGCAACTGGCATAACAGGTACGCCTTAACCCGCTCCACCACCTACTCAGACCCTTAAAAGAGATGGTAATTTCGGAGTATTTAAATACACCAAAGATCACCACCTCCCAAGAGCACTGGAGCAAGTGAGGGGTCATTTATACGTTTATTTCATCAAGTCCCTGTTAATATGGGAAGACACAGTGTCTATGCTTAAGGCACAACTCTCCTAAACACGAGAGTGAAGTATACAACTTTAAAACACTTTCCCACCAGGAGAATCGAACCCTAGCCAGCACAGAAGCCTTCCAGCAACTGGCATAACACGTACGCCTTAACCCGCTCCACCACCTGCTCAGACCCTTAAAAGAGATGGTAATTTCGGAGTATTTAAATACCCCAAAGATCAACACCTCCCAAGAGCACTAGAGCAAGTGAGGGGTCATTTATACGTTTATTTCATCAAGTCCCTGTTAATATGGGAAGACACAGTGTCTATGCTTAAGGCACAACTCTCCTAAACACGAGAGTGAAGTATACAACTTTAGAACACTTTCCCACCAGGAGACTCGAACCCTAGGCAGCACAGAAGCCTTCCAGCAACTGGCATAACAGGTACACCTTAACCCGCTCCACCACCGACTCAGACCCTTAAAAGAGATGGTAATTTCGGAGTATTTAAATACACCAAAGATCACCACCTCCCAAGAGCACTAGAGCAAGTGAGGGGTCATTTATACGTTTATTTCATCAAGTCCCTGTTAATATGGGAAGACACAGTGTCTATGCTTAAGGCACAACTCTCCTAAACACGAGAGTGAAGTATACAACTTTAGAACACTTTCCCACCAGGAGACTCGAACCCTAGCCAGCACAGAAGCCTTCCAGCAACTGGCATAACAGGTACGCCTTAACCCGCTCCACCACCTACTCAGACCCTTAAAAGAGATGGTAATTTCGGAGTATTTAAATACACCAAAGATCACCACCTCCCAAGAGCACTAGAGCAAGTGAGGGGTCATTTATACATTTATTTCATCAAGTCCCTGTTAATATGGGAAGACACAGTGTCTATGCTTAAGGCACAACTCTCCTAAACACGAGAGTGAAGTATACAACTTTAGAACACTTTCCCACCAGGAGACTCGAACCCTAGCCAGCACAGAAGCCTTCAGCAACTGGCATAACAGGTACGCCTTAACCCACTCCACCACCTACTCAGACCCTTAAAAGAGATGGTAATTTCGGAGTATTTAAATACACCAAAGATCACCACCTCCCAAGGTCACTAGAGCAAGTGAGGGGTCATTTATACGTTTATTTCATCAAGTCCCTGTTAATATGGGAAGACACAGTGTCTATGCTTAAGGCACAACTCTCCTAAACACGAGAGTGAAGTATACAACTTTAGAACACTTTCCCACCAGGAGACTCGAACCCTAGCCAGCACAGAAGCCTTCCAGCAACTGGCATAACAGGTACGCCTTAACCCGCTCCACCACCTACTCAGACCCTTAAAAGAGATGGTAATTTCGGAGTATTTAAATACACCAAAGATCACCACCTCCCAAGAGCACCTGAGCAAGTGAGGGGTCATTTATACGTTTATTTCATCAAGTCCCTGTTAATATGGGAAGACACAGTGTCTATGCTTAAGGCACAACTCTCCTAAACACGAGAGTGAAGTATACAACTTTAGAACACTTTCCCACCAGGAGACTCGAACCCTAGCCAGCACAGAAGCCTTCCAGCAACTGGCATAACACGTACGCCTTAACCCGCTCCACCACCTGCTCAGACCCTTAAAAGAGATGGTAATTTCGGAGTATTTAAATACCCCAAAGATCAACACCTCCCAAGAGCACTAGAGCAAGTGAGGGGTCATTTATACGTTTATTTCATCAAGTCCCTGTTAATATGGGAAGACACAGTGTCTATGCTTAAGGCACAACTCTCCTAAACACGAGAGTGAAGTATACAACTTTAGAACACTTTCCCACCAGGAGACTCGAACCCTAGCCAGCACAGAAGCCTTCAGCAACTGGCATAACAGGTACGCCTTAACCCACTCCACCACCTACTCAGACCCTTAAAAGAGATGGTAATTTCGGAGTATTTAAATACACCAAAGATCACCACCTCCCAAGGTCACTAGAGCAAGTGAGGGGTCATTTATACGTTTATTTCATCAAGTCCCTGTTAATATGGGAAGACACAGTGTCTATGCTTAAGGCACAACTCTCCTAAACACGAGAGTGAAGTATACAACTTTAGAACACTTTCCCACCAGGAGACTCGAACCCTAGCCAGCACAGAAGCCTTCAGCAACTGGCATAACAGGTACGCCTTAACCCACTCCACCACCTACTCAGACCCTTAAAAGAGATGGTAATTTCGGAGTATTTAAATACACCAAAGATCACCACCTCCCAAGGTCACTAGAGCAAGTGAGGGGTCATTTATACGTTTATTTCATCAAGTCCCTGTTAATATGGGAAGACACAGTGTCTATGCTTAAGGCACAACTCTCCTAAACACGAGAGTGAAGTATACAACTTTAGAACACTTTCCCACCAGGAGACTCGAACCCTAGCCAGCACAGAAGCCTTCCAGCAACTGGCATAACAGGTACGCCTTAACCCGCTCCACCACCTACTCAGACCCTTAAAAGAGATGGTAATTTCGGAGTATTTAAATACACCAAAGATCACCACCTCCCAAGAGCACCTGAGCAAGTGAGGGGTCATTTATACGTTTATTTCATCAAGTCCCTGTTAATATGGGAAGACACAGTGTCTATGCTTAAGGCACAACTCTCCTAAACACGAGAGTGAAGTATACAACTTTAGAACACTTTCCCACCAGGAGACTCGAACCCTAGCCAGCACAGAAGCCTTCCAGCAACTGGCATAACACGTACGCCTTAACCCGCTCCACCACCTGCTCAGACCCTTAAAAGAGATGGTAATTTCGGAGTATTTAAATACCCCAAAGATCAACACCTCCCAAGAGCACTAGAGCAAGTGAGGGGTCATTTATACGTTTATTTCATCAAGTCCCTGTTAATATGGGAAGACACAGTGTCTATGCTTAAGGCACAACTCTCCTAAACACGAGAGTGAAGTATACAACTTTAGAACACTTTCCCACCAGGAGACTCGAACCCTAGCCAGCACAGAAGCCTTCCAGCAACTGGCATAACAGGTACACCTTAACCCGCTCCACCACCTACTCAGACCCTTAAAAGAGATGGTAATTTCGGAGTATTTAAATACACCAAAGATCACCACCTCCCAAGAGCACTAGAGCAAGTGAGGGGTCATTTATACGTTTATTTCATCAAGTCCCTGTTAATATGGGAAGACACAGTGTCTATGCTTAAGGCACAACTCTCCTAAACACGAGAGTGAAGTATACAACTTTAGAACACTTTCCCACCAGGAGACTCGAACCCTAGCCAGCACAGAAGCCTTCCAGCAACTGGCATAACAGGTACGCCTTAACCCGCTCCACCACCTACTCAGACCCTTAAAAGAGATGGTAATTTCGGAGTATTTAAATACACCAAAGATCACCACCTCCCAAGAGCACTAGAGCAAGTGAGGGTTCATTTATACATTTATTTCATCAAGTCCCTGTTAATATGGGAAGACACAGTGTCTATGCTTAAGGCACAACTCTCCTAAACACGAGAGTGAAGTATACAACTTTAGAACACTTTCCCACCAGGAGACTCGAACCCTAGCCAGCACAGAAGCCTTCAGCAACTGGCATAACAGGTACGCCTTAACCCACTCCACCACCTACTCAGACCCTTAAAAGAGATGGTAATTTCGGAGTATTTAAATACACCAAAGATCACCACCTCCCAAGAGCACTAGAGCAAGTGAGGGGTCATTTATACGTTTATTTCATCAAGTCCCTGTTAATATGGGAAGACACAGTGTCTATGCTTAAGGCACAACTCTCCTAAACACGAGAGTGAATTATACAACTTTAGAACACTTTCCCACCAGGAGACTCGAACCCTAGCCAGCACAGAAGCCTTCCAGCAACTGGCATAACAGGTACGCCTTAACCCGCTCCACCACCTACTCAGACCCTTAAAAGAGATGGTAATTTCGGAGTATTTAAATACACCAAAGATCACCACCTCCCAAGAGCACTAGAGCAAGTGAGGGGTCATTTATACGTTTATTTCATCAAGTCCCTGTTAATATGAGAAGACACAGTGTCTATGCTTAAGGCACAACTCTCCTAAACACGAGAGTGAAGTATACAACTTTAGAACACTTTCCCACCAGGAGACTCGAACCCTAGCCAGCACAGAAGCCTTCCAGCAACTGGCATAACAGGTACGCCTTAACCCGCTCCACCACCTACTCAGACCCTTAAAAGAGATGGTAATTTCGGAGTATTTAAATACACCAAAGATCAAAGATTAAATACACCAAATTTATAAACGTATAAATGACCCCTCACTTGCTCTAGTGCTCTTGGGAGGTGGTGATCTTTGGTGTATTTAAATACTCCGAAATTACCATCTCTTTTAAGGGTCTGAGTAGGTGGTGGAGCGGGTTAAGGCGAACCTGTTATGCCAGTTGCTGGAAGGCTTCTGTGCTGGCTAGGGTTCGAGTCTCCTGGTGGGAAAGTGTTCTAAAGTTGTATACTTCACTCTCGTGTTTAGGAGAGTTGTGCCTTAAGCATAGACACTGTGTCTTCCCATATTAACAGGGACTTGATGAAATAAACGTATAAATGATCCCTCACTTGCTCTAGTGCTCTTGGGAGGTGGTGATCTTTGGTGTATTTAAATACTCCGAAATTACCATCTCTTTTAAGGGTCTGAGTAGGTGGTGGAGCGGGTTAAGGCGTACCTGTTATGCCAGTTGCTGGAAGGCTTCTGTGCTGGCTAGGGTTCGAGTCTCCTGGTGGGAAAGTGTTCTAAAGTTGTATACTTCACTCTCGTGTTTAGGAGAGTTGTGCCTTAAATATATATATATATATATATATATATATATATATATATATATATATATATATATATATATATATATATATTGCTCTGGTGCTCTTGGGAGGTGTTGATCTTTGGGGTATTTAAATACTCCGAAATTACCATCTCTTTTAAGGGTCTGAGCAGGTGGTGGAGCGGGTTAAGGCGTATGTGTTATGCCAGTTGCTGGAAGGCTTCTGTGCTGGCTAGGGTTCGAGTCTCCTGGTGGGAAAGTGTTCTAAAGTTGTATACTTCACTCTCGTGTTTAGGAGAGTTGTGCCTTAAGCAGAGATACTGTGTCTTCCCATATTAACAGGGACTTGATGAAATTAACGTATAAATTACCCCTCACTTGCTCTGGTGCTCTTGGGAGGTGTTGATCTTTGGGGTATTTAAATACTCCGAAATTACCATCTCTTTTAAGGGTCTGAGCAGGTGGTGGAGTGGGTTAAGGCGTACCTGTTATGCCAGATGCTGGAAGGCTTCTGTGCTGGCTAGGGTTCGAGTCTCCTGGTGGGAAAGTGTTCTAAAGTTATATATATATATATATATATATATATATATATATATATATATATATATATATATATATATATATATATATATATATATATATATATATATATATATATATATATATATATATATATATATATATATATATGTCGTACCTAGTAGCCAGAACTCACTTGTCAGCCTACTATGCAATGCCCGATTTGCCTAATAAGCCAAGTTTTCATGAATTAATTGTTTTTCGACTACCTAACCTACCTAACCTAACCTAACCTAACTTTTTCGGCTACCTAACCTAACCTATAAAGATAGGTTAGGTTAGGTTAGGTAGGGTTGGTTAGGTTCGGTCACATATCTACGTTAATTTTAACTCCAATAAAAAAAAATTGACCTCATACATAATGAAATGGGTAGCTTTATCATTTGATAAGAAAAAAATTTGAGAAAATATAATAATTCAGGAAAACTTGGCTTATTAGGCAAATCGGGCCTTGCATAGTAGGCTGAGAAGTGCGTTCTACCTACTAGGTACGACATATATATATATATATATATATATATATATATATATATATATATATATATATATATATATATATTGTGACGGGGTTCCCCCCCCCCCTTATATTTCTCCCACGCCTGCAGTAAGAGTCATGTCTACTTTTCCCAAGCGTTCTCTACGTTGCAGGCACCAATTTGATATATGGGAGAGAGTGGAGTGTTCTCGGAGAGCCGAGAAATTTGTGAAATAGTAATATTTTGGCCTGTGGTATAGGCCCTTTAGGAAGCCAAGATGGCGCTGGCCTTCCTGATTCCCCGCCAAAACCGTGTGACGTCAGTGGCACCGGATTGGTCACCAACAGCAATGTGGCACCGGGAGCCAATGAGAACTTCCCGTGGTGAAAGTGACGTCACGAAGGAAGGGGGGTCCAGGTCGCGCGCCGCGCTGGCGCCATCAGTCAGACACGACACGTCAAAGAGGTTGGACGTGCGACGATTGGTCCTGTCAGTTTGACAGTTGTTTCCCGCTCCCGTGGATTTACGTGTCACCTGAAGTCTGCCAGTACTCTGTGAGGTCTTCCCTAGTTCATGTGTTGAACCAGAGAGGGAATCGACGGTTATTTGAGCAACAAGTGCTCCAGTCAGGTACTGTGCAAGAAGCAGTGAAGCCGTGCAGTGACGTATGTGACGTCTGTGGCAGTTCACCAGTTCGTGACAGCGTAGTGGCGGACAGAGCCACTGGGTAGCTGAGGAAGGAGAGGACTATTTGGGAATCCGGACGACTGCAGCTGAGACGTAGGTGGCAGCCGTTGCTGGGAGAAGACGACGGCAAGGAGACCGACTCCAACCCTTCAAGAAGTCAAGAAGGAGGACGGACCTGCAGTGAAGAGGGCACGGAGACGAACCGCTAAACGGTGGGACGACGAGTGGTTCCGGTAGGACACGACGACGTGTGTGTGGGGGCGTTCCCGACACGAGGACCAGGAGCTGCATCTCAACTCTTATCGGAGGATAGGTTGAAGTAGGTGATTCTAGTTCCCTCCCCATTCCCCTTTAGTTAGCTATATTATTCGGCTATATTATCTAGCCTGAGGATTTTATATGTCGTGAGCAAGTCTCGCCCGTATCACAGTAAGGCACCAGTTTGCCGTGTAGTACTATCAAGAGTACATATAATACTTATGTTGATTGTTGGTGTGTACAGGCACCCGGAACAAGTGATAAATTTACTGTGTTTTTGTATATCTTTCTACAGATTTTGATGTGAACATCTAGTGATAAATTATATATAATATTATGCCAGTATTTGGAAGTTAGGCTACGTGCCCAGAAACTATTTATTTTCCATGTATTGATGTTTGATTTATATACATTATATATGTCTATGTTCATGCAGTGATTAATCATTTGTGAGTACAGTGAATTATTGCGTTATCGCCCACGAGAGAAAGTACTGAAAACTCCAGTGTTATTATTTCATAATATATCGTTGAATGAAGGGCAATGTAAAACCATTACAGTGAGACATTGTAGCATTGATTGTAGAAACGACTGTTTGAGCCCGAGTATAGTGTAACTAAGTAATACGTTCTTTTGTGCCAATATCGAGTGTGCGAGTTTCTAGTAATATTGGAGAACTTAAAGAAACAGTGCGCGTGAATCTAGAAACAAGCAATAAACTTTCGCGCGGGGCCAGGCGATCAGCTGTTCTTGACACTTGACGAGGAGGGGAGGTGTTGCCACTTAGTGAGTGCATACTATTCGTGGGAACTACCGGCCGCAGGCAGGATCAGTTGATTTATTTATTATTGTTTGGCTTTGCGACATCTTTCATGCATTTTAAGTAAAATACAAAACTATCTTTGTGTTTATATCATTCCCTCCATTGATCTTGTGGCTATATTATACTGGAAAGCATAGAGTGATAACAGTAAGTACCTGCCTGATTCCTGATCTTTTGAGTGTGACCTTGCCAAGGCTACCACTAATTCAACCAGTCCACTGAGGTGTTACTGGCCACCTAAAACACCAGTTGGCGACCTTGTGGTTAACCGTAGAGCCCGATTGTTGGGGAGGGCACACGACAGTCAAGTGAACGAGTCGTGTTTCCACTCCTTCTCAATCAGAGGCCGTTGAGATTGACTGGGAGACTCTCCTGGCGTGCAGTGGCGCCGTGAGGATCGAGTGAAGACCCGCAGGGCTACGGTGAGTGACCTTGAGCATAACTATTGCTCACCCCAGAGTAAGAATAGAGTAAGTAAACCCCAACAAGATATATATATATATATATATATATATATATATATATATATATATATATATATATATATATATATATATATATATATATATGTATATATATATATATATATATATATATATATATATATATATATATATATATATATATATATATATATATGTATATATATATATATATATATATATATATATATATATATATATATATATATATATATATATATATATATATATATATATATATATATATATATATGTTGTACCTAGTAGCCAGAACGCACTTCTCAGCCTACTATGCAAGGCCCGATTTGCCTTATAAGCCAAGTTTTCGTGAATTAATTGTTTTTCGACTACCTAAATTTACCTAAACTAACCTAACCTAACTTTTTCGGCTACCTAACCTAACCCATAAAGATAGGTTAGGTTAGGTTAGGTAGGGTTGGTTAGGTTCGGTCATATATCTACATTAATTTTAATTCCAATAAAAAAAATTGACCTCATACATAATGAAATGGGTAGCTTTATCATTTCATAAGAAAAAAAATAGAGAAAATATATTAATTCAGGAAAACTTGGCTTATTAGGCAAATCGGGCCTTGCATAGTAGGCCGAGAAGTGCGTTCTGGCTACTAGGTACGACATTTATATATATATATATATATATATATATATATATATATATATATATATATATATATATATATATATATATGTCGTACCTAATAGCCAGAACGCACTTCTCAGCCTACTATTCAAGGCCCGATTTGCCTAATAAGCCAAGTTTTCATGAATTAATGTTTTTTCGTCTACCTAACCTACCTAACCTAACCTAACCTAGCTTTTTTTGGCTACCTAACCTAACCTTACCTATAAATATAGGTTAGGTTAGGTTAGGTAGGGTTGGTTAGGTTCGGTCATATATCTACGTTAATTTTAACTCCAATAAAAAAAAATTGACCTCATACATAGAGAAAAGGGTTGCTTTATCATTTCATAAGAAAAAAAATATAGTAAATATATTAATTCAGGAAAACTTGGCTTATTAGGCAAATCGGGCCTTGAATAGTAGGCTGAGAAGTGAGTTCTGGCTACTAGGTACGACATATATATACATATATATATATATATAGCCAAAATGCACTTCTCGGCCTACTATGCAAGGCCCGATTTGCCTAATAAGCCAAGTTTTCCTGAATTAATATATTTTCTCAATTTTTTTTCTTATGAAATGATAAAGCTACCCATTTCATTATGTATGATGTAAATTTATTTTTTTTTGAGTTAAAATTAACGTAGATATATGACCGAACCTAACCAACCCTACCTAACCCAACCTAACCTATCTTTATAGGTTAGGTTTGGTTAGGTAGCCGAAAAAGTTAGGTTAGGTAGGTTAGGTAGGCCAAAAACAATTAATTCATGAAAACTTGGCCTATTAGGCAAATTGGGCCTTGCATAGTAGGCTGAGAAGTGCGTTCTGGCTACTAGATACGACATATATATATATATATATATATATATATATATATATATATATATATATATATATATATATATATATATATATATATATATATATATATATATATATATATATGTCGTACCTAATAGCCAGAACGCACTTCTCAGCCTACTATTCAAGGCCCGATTTGCCTAATAAGCCAAGTTTTCATGAATTAATGTTTTTTCGTCTACCTAACCTACCTAACCTAACCTAACCTAGCTTTTTTTGGCTACCTAACCTAAGCTTACCTATAAATATAGGTTAGGTTAGGTTAGGTAGGGTTGGTTAGGTTCGGTCATATATCTACGTTAATTTTAACTCCAATAAAAAAAAAATGACCTCATACATAGAGAAAAGGGTTGCTTTATCATTTCATCATAAAAAAATTATAGTAAATATATTAATTCAGGAAAACTTGGCTTATTAGGCAAATCGGGCCTTGAATAGTAGGCTGAGGAGTGAGTTCTGGCTACTAGGTACGACATATATATATATATATATATATATATATATATATATATATATATATATATATATATATATATATATATATATATATATATATATATATATATATATATGTCGTACCTAGTAGCCAGAACTCACTTCTCAGCCTACTATTCAAGGCCCGATTTGCCTAATAAGCCAAGTTTTCCTGAATTATTATATTTACTATAATTTTTTTCTCATGAAATGATAAAGCTACCCTTTTCTCTATGTATGAGGTCAATTTTTTTTTATATGAGTTAAAATTAATGTAGATATATGACCGAACCTAACCAACCCTACCTAACCTAACCTAACCTATCTTTATAGGTTAGGTTAGGTTAGGTAGCAGAAAAAGTTAGGTTAGGTTAGGTTAGGTAGGTTAGGTAGTCGAAAAACAATTAATTCATGAAAACTTGGCTTATTAGGCAAATCAGGCCTTGAATAGTAGGCGGAGAAGTGCATTCTGGCTACTAGGTACGACATATATATATATATATATATATATATATATATATATATATATATATATATATATATATATATATATATATATATATATATATATAAATATATGTCGTACCTAGTAGCCAGAACGCACTTTTCGGCCTACTATGTAAGGCCCGGTTTGCCTAATAAGCCAAGTTTTCCTGAATTCATTTATTTTCTCTAATTTTTTTCTTATGAATGATAAAACTACCCATTTCATTATGTATGAGGTCAATTTTCTTTTATTGGAGTTAAAATTAATGTAGATATATGACCGAACCTTACCAACCCTACCTAACCTAACCTGGCTCGTGAACTAATGAGCCATGACTTACCTCTTTCTGCTGATATTATTGTCAGTCTTGTTAAGTTGTGCATTAAAGAATGTAAATTTACCTTTAATAATGAGTATTATTTACAGACTTTTGGAATGGCAATGGGGAATCCTCTATCGCCATTGCTCTCAAACCTGTACATGGAATTCTTTGAAAAGAAATTTGTTTCAAAAATAACTCCTGGAATCATTCCTTGGTTTAGATATGTTGATGATATCTTGTGTATTTGGCCTTCAGATGTAAACACAGACGAATTTGTAGCCAAACTTAATGACCAAATCACCTCCATAAAATTTACTATGGAGACTGAAATTGATAAATGTTTGCCATTCTTAGATGTGCTTATTCATAGGGAAAACTCTTCATTAAAGTTTAGTGTTTACAGAAAACCTACGAACAATTTATCTTATGTTCATTATTTTTCAGGGCATAAATACAATGTAAAAAAGTCAATTTTTTCTTCAATGTATCTAAGAGCTCTTCGAGTTGTGAGTCCAGAATTCTTAGATGAAGAATTTAAGAATATTGATTCGATTGGTCTTAAGCTTTGTTACCCACTGAATTTTTTGGAAGTTTGTCGTAACAAAGCTCGTCGTACATATTATAATAATGTATGCAGTGAAAGGATTCGCCCAAAGAATGTGTTATGTTTACCATATTTCTCTGGGTTTGAGAATATTGTCAAGGCCTTGAAACTTTTTAATATAGATGTAATGTTTAGCTACGAAAACACTGTTGGTAAGCTATTAGTAAGGAACAGCCCTCGTAATGATAATTGCGTCATTTATATAATACCTTGTAAGGAATGTAATAAGTTCTATGTCGGGCAAACATCTAAAGATTTAAAATGTAGAATATCGCAAAATAAATACTCTGTAAGACATGGCCAATTGTCTAATGCTTTGTTTGTGCATTTGTCAGAAAAAGCTCACCAAATTGATTGGGAGAGTGCGTCTTCAATAACAAATTGTAAAAGCACCTATAACAGAAACATAATTGAATCTGCTTTGATACAGATCACCAAAGAAAGTAATTTGAATATTAGCAGTGGTCTATATAACTTAGATCCATTTCTAATAGATCAGCTAAAGGGCGATTTAAGTAGAATCATTGAAAAACATTTGTCTCACTAATTTATTGTATATATTTACCTCTTTATGTTATAATTACCTATGTATTATGCTTGTATGTCTGCTGTATCAGATGGGTCATTGGGCTACATCGGATGGGCCAATTGGGTGCATCTGATGGGCCAATGGGCCGTCTGCGTTGTCCAAGTATTGTACCTCACCTTACTTCACCACTCTCTCCTGCCTATTTATACCCATCACTCGATCTGTAAAATGACCTTCTGAAGATGTATTTAATATACGAAAGTACTTAAGGAAATTTCCTGTTTCATTTTTCCTCCGTGGTCTGACATTGTCATATATATATATATATATATATATACATATATATATATATATATATATATATATATATATATATATATATATATATACATATATATATATATATATATATATATATATATATATATATATATATATATATATATATATATATCCACTTGACCATCACGAACGGACAAAATGAGGTGATAGCCGAGGCTATTTGAACCACCCCACCGCCGAAACTCGGATAGTAATCTTGGGCATAGCATTTTACCAAATCACCTCATTCTTTGGGGCACACGTGAGGAACACAAATGCGAACAAGCCTGAATGGTCCCCAGGACAATATGCAACTGAAAACTCACACCCCAGAAGTGACTCGAACCCATACTCCCAGAAGCAACGCAACTGGTATGTACAAGACGCCTTAATCCACTTGACCATCACGACCGGACAAAATGAGGTGATGGTCAAGTGGATTAAGGCGTCTTGTATATATATATATATGTATATATATATATATATATATATATATATATATATATATATATATATATATATATATATATATATATATATATATATATTATTAAATATGACCGAAAAAGTAAGATTAATAATTCTAACACGAATTTTCTCAATCTTTCGTACATTACGCTTCACTGTTGGAGGTAAATCAAAAATCACTTCTCCAAAATTCATTTTTATTTCTAGTCTGACGCGACACGGGCGCGTTTCGTAAAACTTATTACATTTTCAAAGACTTCACAAATACACAACTGATTAGAACTTGCGTTTCTCTGATTTTATATCTACAATTGAGTGAGGTGGGAAGGGTGATGTGGCATTAACACAAGACAGAACACTAGGGGATATTAATAGGGTATTAAAAGTATCAACACAAGACAGAACAGAAACAATGGGTATTGAATAGAAGTGTTTGTAGAAAGCCTATTGGTCCATATTTCTTGATGCTTCTATATTGGAGCGGAGTCTTGAGGTGGGTAGAATATAGTTGTGCAATAATTGGCTGTTGATTGCTGGTGTTGACTTCTTGATGTGTAGTGCCTCGCAAACGTCAAGCCGCCTGCTATCGCTGTATCTATCGATGATTTCTGTGTTGTTTACTAGGATTTCTCTGGCGATGGTTTGGTTATGGGAAGAGATTATATGTTCCTTAATGGAGCCCTGTTGCTTATGCATCGTTAAACACCTAGAAAGAGATGTTGTTGTCTTGCCTATATACTGGGTTTTTTGGAGCTTACAGTCACCAAGTGGGCATTTGAAGGCATAGACGACGTTAGTCTCTTTTAAAGCGTTCTGTTTTGTGTCTGGAGAGTTTCTCATGAGTAGGCTGGCCGTTTTTCTGGTTTTATAGTAAATCGTCAGTTGTATCCTCTGATTTTTGTCTGTAGGGATAACGTTTCTATTAACAATATCTTTCAGGACCCTTTCCTCCGTTTTATGAGCTGTGGAAAAGAAGTTCCTGTAAAATAGTCTAATAGGGGGTATAGGTGTTGTGTTAGTTGTCTCTTTGGAGGTTGAATGGCTTTTCACTTTCCTTCTTATGATGTCTTCGATGAAACCATTGGAGAAGCCGTTATTGACTAGGACCTGCCTTACCCTACAGAGTTCTTCGTCGACTTGCTTCCATTCTGAGCTGTGGCTGAGAGCACGGTCGACGTATGCGTTAACAACACTCCTCTTGTACCTGTCAGGGCAGTCGCTGTTGGCATTTAGGCACATTCCTATGTTTGTTTCCTTAGTGTAGACTGCAGTGTGGAAACCTCCGCCCTTTTCCATGACTGTTACATCTAGAAAAGGCAGCTTCCCATCCTTTTCCGTCTCGTAAGTGAAACGCAGCACGGAACTCTGCTGAAATGCCTCCTTCAGCTCCTGCAGATGTCTGACATCAGGTACCTGTGTAAAAATGTCGTCAACATACCTGCAGTATATGGCCGGTTTCAAGTTCATGTCGACTAAGACTTTTTGCTCGATAGTACCCATGTAGAAGTTTGCAAACAGGACACCTAGGGGAGAACCCATGGCGACCCCATCTACTTGCTTATACATGTGCCCATCCGGGCTCAAGAAGGGTGCCTCTTTAGTACAAGCTTGGAGTAGTTTCCTCAGAATACTTTCTGGCATGTCAAGAGGAGTACAGGCTGGATCACGATACACTCTGTCGGCTATCATTCCGATTGTCTCGTCCACAGGTACGTTGGTAAACAGCGATTCTACGTCCATAACGAGGCTCTTATCCCTGTGGCCCGTGCGCCCCGCAGTAAGTCCACAAATTCCTTTGGAGACTTCAGGCTGAAGGCGCAAGGAACATAAGGAGTCAGCAGGCCGTTGAGTCGCTTCGCCAGTCTGTACGTGGGTGTGGGTATCTGGCTAATGATTGGCCGAAGTGGGTTTCCAGGCTTGTGCGTCTTGACATTTCCATACGCATATCCAGGTTTATATTCCCCAATGCTCTTTGGCAAGTGGAGTCCGGATTTTTATGGCGTTCACAGTTTCGATCAGTTTGTTGACCTTTGCTTTTAATTCGGCTGTAGTGTCCTTCGTTACCCTTTGGAACTTAGTTTGGTCAGAGAGTATGATGTTCATTTTCGCCAGATATTCGTCTTTTTTAAGAATGACATATATTGGCGACTTGTCACCTCTCCTGACAACTATCTCCTTGTTCTTACGAAGGCTTTTAGCTGCCGCTTTAAGCTCGGGGGACAGTATGGTGCTTCTGTAGTTGCCTCGATTCTTTCCTCCTTCTGCAATAAGTTCTGCTTCTAAGGTATCTTTGGTAGTGACCTTCTTTTTTGTCTCGAGGTCGAATATGTCGTCCAACAGAATTTCCAACTCTACTTTCCGGGCCATTTCACTCGGTCGGGACATAACATGACAGTTTATGCCCAGATTTAGGAGAGTGACTTGGTCCTCAGTGAGGTTAATTCCTGCAAGGTTCAGGAAGCCATCTCTTGGTCGTGGAATTGCCATAGGTCGTCTAACGTCGTCTATGCCTTCAAATGCCCACTTGGGGACTGTAAGCTCCAAAAAACCCAGTATATAGGGAAGACAACAACATCTCTTTCTAGGCGTTTAACGATGCATAAGCAACAGGGCTCCATTAAGGAACATATAATCTCTTCCCATAACCAAACCATCGCCAGAGAAATCCTAGTAAACAACACAGAAATCATCGATAGATACAGCGATAGCAGGCGGCTTGACGTTTGCGAGGCACTACACATCAAGAAGTCAACACCAGCAATCAACAGCCAATTATTGCACAACTATATTCTACCCACCTCAAGACTCCGCTCCAATATAGAAGCATCAAGAAATATGGACCAATAGGCTTTCTACAAACACTTCTATTCAATACCCATTGTTTCTGTTCTGTCTTGTGTTGATACTTTTAATACCCTATTAATATCCCCTAGTGTTCTGTCTTGTGTTAATGCCACATCACCCTTCCCACCTCACTCAAATGTAGATATAAAATCAGAGAAACGCAAGTTCTAATCAGTTGTGTATTTGTGAAGTCTTTGAAAATGTAATAAGTTTTACGAAACGCGCCCATGTCGCGTCAGACTAGAAATAAAAATGAATTTTGGAGAAGTGATTTTTGATTTACCTCCAACAGTGAAGCGTAATGTACGAAAGATTGAGAAAATTCGTGTTAGAATTATTAATCTTACTTTTTCGGTCATATTTAATAATATATGTCTACAGGAAAGACTGCTACCAAAATATACTAATATATATATATATATATATATATATATATATATATATATATATATATATATATATATATATATATATATATATATCGTACCTAATAGCCAGAACTCACTTCTCAGCCTACTATGCAAGGCCCGATTTGCCTAATAAGCCAAGTTTTCATGAATTAATTGTTTTTCGACTACCTAACCTACCTAACCTAACCTAACCTAACTTTTTCTTCTACCTAACCCAACCTAACCTATAAAGATAGGTTAGGTTAGGTTAGGTAGAGTTGTTTAGGTTCGGTCATATATCTACGTTACTTTTAACTCCAATAAAAAAAAATTGACCTCATACATAATGAAATGGGTAGCTTTATCATTTCATAAGAAAAAAATTAGAGAAAATATATTAATTCATGAAAACTTCGCTTATTAGGCAAATTGGGCCTTGCATAGTAGGCCGAGAAGTGCGTTCTGGCTACTAGGTACGACATATATATATATATATATATATATATATATATATATATATATATATATATATATATATATATATATATATATATATATATATATATATATATATGTCGTACCTAGTAGCCAGAACGCACTTCTCAGCCTACTATGCAAGGCCCGATTTGCCTAATAAGCCAAGTTTTCATGAATTAATTGTTTTTCGACTACCTAACCTACCTAACCTAACCTAACCTAACTTTTTCTTCTACCTAACCCAACCTAACCTATAAAGAGGGGTTAGGTTAGGTTAGGTAGGGTTAGTTAGGTTCGGTCATATATCTACGTTAATTTTAACTCCAATAAAAAAAAATTGACATCTTGCATAATGAATTGGGTAGCTTCATCACTTCATAAGGAAAAAATTAGAGAAAATATATTAATTCAGGAAAACTTGGCTTATTTGGCAAATCGGGCCTTGCATAGTAGGCTGACAAATGCGATCTGGCTATTAGGTACGACATATATATATATATATATATATATATATATATATATATATATATATATATATATATATATATATATATATATATATATATATATATATATATATATATATATATATTGTGACGATAATCTCCTTCAAGAGATTGAGCCTGCTCTTCCCTCCACAAATACGTCGCAACAAATATATAAAACTACTATGGAAGAAATGTCCAACAACGACAACAACATCTCCAAGGTTTGCCAGAGAGCAAAACGTATGCAGCCAGGGACACCTGCTCAGACTCAAACTACCCGTCTTGCTGCCGGCTCCTCTGATTGGTCGCCGGTCGGGATGCAACTGCACTCCACCCCCCCCATACTACTTGATGTCTGGGGCCGCCACGACCTCAGTCCTCAGAATATTCCGTGCTTTCACAGTTAACACTTCTCCCTGCTAGACGTAAGCTTTAGCGTACGTATACTGAGAGAGGTGATAGCTTAAAGCCAATATTCCAGCACCTCTCATACTTGTCTATTGCACTTCTTGTTATTTTGTCTTAACGTAACTTTTCATTGTGTCATTTAATTATTCTTATTATTTTGATTGATTTTATTATACGAATTTGTTTCTCCATTTTATTCATGTTTTATTTCTTTAACGTAATTAAAATTCCATTGTTAAAATTTACTTGTGTTTTGTGTGTCTTCTCCTTACCTTACCACAGACGAAGTTCCAGATTTTCTATTTTTTTTTATACTATGTGACGAGGCCATACCCCTAGCTTTGAACAGCCGAACACCAACGCGTTACCGTCACATATTATATGGGGGCCTGTCCTAGGAGCTTCACTCAGGTACTGGTGCCAAGTGGTAATTTATGGTAAGCGTATTTAACTTTGTTAACGAAGCTTTACTATTTTTCATATTCAATTTCATTTTTTATAAGGTGCGGTGTATTGTGCATTACGAGAGTAACATATAGTGAAGGTGAGACAACTTTGGATTACGTGGTGACTGTAGGCCACAGTCATACTCTTAATTGGTCATCTCTCCCTCCGTGTTATTACTCGTGTTTACCATCTTTGTCCCTTGAATATTTCTCATTTTTGACAGATCATCATATTGGTACCCTGGTACTGTGGTCTGCCCCGGGTCAAGAGTACCCAATCTTCTGCAATCTGACTGTAGGAGGACAAAGAGGGCCATAGTTCCTCTAACTCGAACTTTAGTTGCTGAATTGGGACCTCAGCAGCAGTTCTCGTCACCAGTTGACACCTCGCACCCCTACACGTCAGTCAGAGATGATGATACATACAACGGTAGGGAATTAGCTTACTTTTTCAGAGCACAAAAGTTCGCTAATTCTGTAAGTATCATATTAAATTCAGTAGGAAAAACTTGCTTTATGTCCTATAGAGACTTGGCAAGGTATGCCTACATCCTTGGACTACCAATTTTACTTTTGAGGCATTTAACTGTTTCATTTGTTTTCGAAACTCTGTTTCATTTGTTAGTAGGATTTTCTTGCCCTTATCCTCTTACATGAGTACCGGGTACAAGATTTCCTGCGCCCTTGATTTAATTTAATCATTTAACATCTTTTACTTAACTTTAATTGTTAAAGATCTCACAGGATAGGTACCAGTTGCCACGTTGTCCTGTTTCTGACATTCACTATTGAATATTCGTGTACCTTTATTTGCTAATTTCACCATGTTTCGTCTCCAAGCTTTCCGTGCAAATCCAGCAGGTGAAATAGGGACTTTAAGTCGTGCCAAGAAGACTGAATTACAAACTCTTGCACATGAGTATCAACTAGAAGTTCCCTACCAAGCCAACAAAAATGACCTACACAACCTGTTGCTGGATTACTATTTAGAGCAAGGTAATATAGACTCTGAAACTCATGAAACTTACTATATTGCAGAAAAAACTGACTTGGCAACGATGAAACTTAAACTAGAGCTGGCCAAGATTGAACGTGAGCAGCAAAGAGAAGCAGCTGCCATACGAAGGGGAAGAACAAGAACGAGAAATCACCCTCAGAGAACGTGAAACTACTTTGAGGAGAGAAGAACAAGAACGAGAAATCACCCTCAGGGAACGTGAAACTGCCTTGAGGAAGGAAGAACAAGAACGCGAAGCTGCCTTGAGGAGAGAAGAACACGAACGTGAGGTCGCATTACTCCGTGAACGTGAACGAGTACAGCTTGAAACACTCCAGGAGCGGGAACGCGTACAGCTTGAAACCAAACAACGCGAGTTGGAGATGCAACGCGAACATGACAAGCAACAAGCGACTCTGGCTCTAGAGTGTCGTCAACGAGAAATCGCCTTGGAAACTTCACACTTCACTCAACGCCAGCAAGCTACTGCCAATCTTCCCGTCAGTTTTAATATATCACATGCAAGTAAGTTAATGCCATCCTTTGTAGAAGCAGAAGTTGATGTGTTCTTTACCACCTTTGAAACCCTTGCTAATCAACTCAGTTGGCCTGTCGACCAATGGGCCACACATCTCAGAGTCCATCTTACAGGTAGAGCGGCAGTCACACTCAGTACTCTGGCGTCTGAGAATGACTACCAGACTCTGAAACAAGCAGAGTTAGACGCCTACCTACTTTCCACAGAAAGTTATAGAAGGAAATTCCGTGACCACCTGAAGGCAAGTACCACTACCTTCCTCGAGTTTGCTAACACGAAACGGAGGTATTTCATGAAATTGCTGGAAGAAGCACATGTCTTTACTTTTACAGAACTCGTCAACCTGATGCTTGTTGAAGAATTCCTGAGACGTGTGCCGCCTCCTGTCCGCCTCTACTTAGCAGATAAAGAAGAAACCGACTACCTGAAGTGTGCTAAGTCGGCTGACACTTACAGCCTCATCCACCGGCTGACACCCGAACCATCCTCCAGTAAGAAGTCGTGGTACAGTTACGAGAAAGTGGGCCCCGATCTAGCTGGTTCACAACTGTACTGCAAGTATTGTAGACTCTATGGACATACCATAGACAAGTGTGGTAAGTCTCAATACAAGGGAATCGCTGACCAACAAAAACCCAAACCAACTCTTCCTAAGTCCGGTAAGCCTGTGATGAATGTTGGAGTTAATGTTAATGATCTTTCTCTTTTCAGTAACCACCTGTATACTGGAACTGTCTCTGCCAACGGTTCAAATCCGGAGGGACGTTTCAAATTGAAGATCTTGAGGGACACAGCGGCTCTACAATCGATCATCTTGAAGTCGGCTGTGCCCAACATCACCTACACCGGAGAAACTGTCTTCATCACTGACCTCACTGCTACCACTCCATACCCTCTCGCCAGAGTCCACCTGGATTGTCCCTACGTGAACGGGGAAGTCCAAGTCGCCGTCAGGGAAAAGCCTTTTCCCATGCCTGGAGTGCAACTTCTCCTAGGCAACGACTTGGCAGAAGACCTGCAACCGACCAACCTGATCGTCATGGACAAACCCCAGGTGTGTAACTCTGTGCCAATAAACCCTATTCTAGAGTATGTTCCAGCAGAGGTTCAAGAGAGTGATGAAGTTTCTCCTCCGGTTCTCGTGACCACCCGTGCACAAGCCGCACGTCCACAGCCAGCTGACTCTACTGCTACCGCTGTCCCTCAAGACCCTCAGAAACTCCCCCCGCATCTGACCAAGTTGGAGTTCCGTAAGTTGCAGAGGGAAGATCTTACTTTAACACCATTGTTTTTCCAGGCTGAGACTCAACCCGACAGTATTCCTGGGTTCTTCCTAGAGAACGACTTGCTCTACCGCAGATATAGACCCAGTAAACTGAAGGAGGAGGACGATTGGGCCAACATCGAACAACTTGTGATTCCCACCAGCCTGCGGCCCACTATTCTAAACCTGGCCCACGGAGCGCTCTCCCACTACGGCTTCAACAAGACTTACCATGGAATTCGTCAAGACTACTACTGGCCAGGTATGGTAAATAACGTCAAACAGTACGTAAAACAGTGTCATACATGTCAGATGGCAGGCAAACCGAACATCTCCATTCCCAGAGCGCCACTGATTCCCATACAGGTGCCTGCGGAACCTTTCCAGACTCATAATAGACTGTGTTGGTCCTTTACCTCGGACCAGTTCAGGTAACGCCTACATCCTAACCATCCTGTGTCCTACCACCAGATTTCCCATAGCAGTTCCAGTGAAGAACATCACGGCTGCTACGGTTATAAAACATCTATTGAAGATCTTCACTCAATACGGATTTCCCAGGGAGATTCAGAGCGACTGTGGTACCAACTTCACCAGTGATCTCTTCAAAAGGACACTGGAGGAGTTCAACATCAAACAGGTATTGTCCAGCCCCTATCATCCTGCTTCACAGGGTTCTCTTGAACGTAGTCATCAGACCATCAAAGCACTCTTGAAAAAGTTTTGTAGTGAAACCTCGAAGGATTGGGATAAGCAGATTGACCTTATAATGTGTATTTACAGAAGTCTCTCCAATGAGTCCCTAGGAGTATCTCCTTATGAGATGCTCTACGGCCGTAAGTGCCGTACTCCCCTTAAGGCTTTCAAAGACTCTCTCAGAGATGCCACCTTCAGTGAGCATCAGAATGTGCCCCAGTTTCTTCAAAACCTTCAACACATTCTAGAGAGAGTCCACCGTTTTGCCCATGATAATCTATTGAAAGCCCAGGAGAGAATGAAGACTCATTACGACCAGACCAGCAAAGTACGAAAATTCAAGCCGGGAGACTTCGTCCTTGCATATTTCCCTATCCCAGGTTCACCTTTACAAAACAGGTTTTCAGGACC
The DNA here is from genome assembly GCF_040958095.1 of Procambarus clarkii. NCBI lineage: Eukaryota > Metazoa > Arthropoda > Malacostraca > Decapoda > Cambaridae > Procambarus > Procambarus clarkii. Next base: position 30,692,549 of record NC_091194.1, read on the forward strand.
CTACTGCGTCAAAGAGTGCAGGAATAATAACAACTACGTAATAGAGACTCCAGATAGGCGGCGGAAGACCCAGCTGTGCCACGTCAACCTCCTGAAACAATATAATGGTACTCCTCCCACTGTCCTAATTAACTATTCCACCTTCACAGAACCCTACATCCACAGTGAGACCATCCCAGCTTCTCCTCCCGAAAGCACTGACAAGGAGTCAGCGCTTTCTAATTCCGAAATCCTTAATGATCTTCCCAAATGCTTTCAGGATAATAATCGTGCTCCTTTGCCCTATTCTAATTCCACTCTCACCTCGTCAGATAAGCCCTTCATCCTCCATGTCGACGCCAGTGGTACCGACGTTGGTGGTGTCGTGATGCAACAACGAGGCGAGGAGAATACACCTGTCAGCGACTACTGCTACAAGGAACTACGGAACAATTGGCAAGGAGCTACTCTTCATCATCCTGAAGCTCCAGCACTTCACTCCACACCTGAAAAGTGCTCGGTCCACCATCAACACGGACCACACCACCCTACACCTCCTGCAGCATGCCCACTTCTCATCTCAACGTCTTCTACTATGGGCTTGCTAACTGCAGAAATTCAACCTGGAGACACGCTATACCAAGAGTCTGACAACACCATAGCCGATGCTCTCTCCAGAGTTTATGAAGTAGAAGCGACTCCATCCATTACTCCACCACATAACGACGTACTTCTTCCAGAACCGCAGGCTTCGGGGGAGAGTTGTGACGATAATCTCCTTCAAGAGATTGAGCCTGCTCTTCCCTCCACAAATACGTCGCAACAAATATATAAAACTACTATGGAAGAAATGTCCAACAACGACAACAACATCTCCAAGGTTTGCCAAAGAGCAAAACGTATGCAGCCAGGGACACCTGCTCAGACTCAAACCGCCAAACTACCCGTCTTGCTGCCGGCTCCTCTGATTGGTCGCCGGTCGGGCTGCAACTGCACTCCACCCCCCCATACTACTTGATGTCTGGGGCCGCCACGACCTCAGTCCTCAGAATATTCCGTGCTTTCACAGTTAACACTTCTCCCTGCTAGACGTAAGCTTTAGCGTACGTATACTGAGAGAGGTGATAGCTTAAAGCCAATATTCCAGCACCTCTCATACTTGTCTATTGCACTTCTTGTTATTTTGTCTTAACGTAACTTTTCATTGTGTCATTTAATTATTCTTATTATTTTGATTGATTTTATTATACAAATTTGTTTGTCCATTTTATTCATGTTTTATTTCTTTAACGTAATTAAAATTCCATTGTTAAAATTTACTTGTGTTTTGTGTGTCTTCTCCTTACCTTACCACAGACGAAGTTCCAGATTTTCTATTTTTTTTTATACTATGTGACGAGGCCATACCCCTAGCTTTGAACAGCCGAACACCAACGCGTTACCGCCACATATATACTTTATATATATATATATATATATATATATATATATATATATATATATATATATATATATATATATATATATATATATATATATATATATATATTTGTGTGTGTGTGTATATCACGAAAATAAACACGTGATTAAAAATGTGACAGTGTCAGATTACGGAGGAAAATTTAAACAGGAATTTCCTTAAGTACTTTCGTATATTAATTGACTCCTTATATATATATATATATATATATATATATATATATATATATATATATATATATATATATATATATATATATATATATATATATATTTATATATATATATATATATATATATATATATATATATATATATATATATATATATATATATATATATATATATATATATTTATATATATTGTGATGGAAAAAAGAAGTGTAGGTGTTCAGCAGTCCTCCTAATGGCTGGTGTCAATGCCAATCACATTTACAAAAAAAAAGTTGAATGTTTGGCTGTTGCCTTCTGTGGAAAAGTAAGGGAAAACACGCAAAACAAATAATATGAAAAATGAAACTTTAATTTAACTTGAAAACAAATATGAACAAAGACACTCCCTTGGCTATGTACAGTGCAAACAAACAAGATTATATATTCAAAATTATAATAGACCAAATATAAATATAAAATTATAACATAATATAAAATTATAATTATAATATAAAGATTATAATAGACCGATTCCCCTGTAGGTAAGGTTCGAAATGTTGCAAATTCAGGACGATGGAGAGGAGTTCCTTTTCTATAGTGCTATAGTTCTTTTGGTGGGGCTTCAACTTGTAGCTGTAGTAGCTGACAGGAAGAACCTCTTCGCCACGTTGTTGCATTAGGACGCCCCAGATGCCAGTACCACTGGCGTCGACATTGATGATGAAGGGCTTAGTAATATCTGGAGATGCGAGAATGGGATCAGAACATAGCAGAGATTTAATTTGTTCAAAGGCAACGGTCTGTTGAATGGTCCAATGATACCGTTGCTTGGAGCTGGTAAGATTAATCAATGGTGTCGCTACCGTACTAAAATTCTTCACAAACCTACGATAGTAAGATGCAAGTCCAAGGAAGCACAGGAGCTGCTTCCTGGTCGTAGGTTGTGGGTAATGCTGAATGGCTTCAGTGTGAATTGTTAAAGGTATGCTGCCACTCCCTATCACATGACCCAGATAACGCACTTTACCTTTGGCAAAGGTGGACTTGCCCAAGTTGATGGTAAGGCCGGCTGTCAGGAGCTTGGAGAACAGTCGTTGTAGCTGGAGCAGATGTTCGCTCCAGGTGTTGGTTGCCACAACGATGTTGTCCAAATAGGCGTAGGTGTGATCTAGGCCGTAGATGACGCGGTTGACAGCTCGCTGGAAGGTGGCCAGGGCGTTACACAGTCCAAAGGGAAGGCGTTCATATCTGTATAGGCCAAAAGGAGTGGTGAAGGTAGATATTTCCTTAGCTCGCTCTGTCAGGCTGATTTGGTAATAGCCCTTTAACAAATCAATTTGGGGTAAATAATTGGCATTACCTACTGCATCAAGGATATCGTCTATACGTGGTAAAGGATAAGCATCCTTGACGGTCACAAGGTTCAGTTTCCTATAATCGGTACAAAGGCGTACTTTACCGTGCGGTTTCGGCACCAAGATGCAGGGTGAGGCCCAAGGGGACTCACAAGGGGTGGCCAGCCCATGATCCAGAAGGTATTGTACTTCAGTACGCATAACTTCCTTTTTGTATGGGCTGATACGGTAGAAGGGTTGACGAATCGGCCGGGTAACAGGAAGCAGCTGGATGTCGTGCTGAACCACATTACTCTCCTGGGAATCATTGCTGAACAACTTCTGATGTTCATGAAGAACTTTGATGAGAGGAGCACTATTACTGTCCTGTAAATATTTAGGAAGATCATTAAAGATTTCCGAGTTGGAAGGCACGGACTCAGGGTCAATGTTTTCAGGAGGAGAAGCAGGGAAGGTCTCACTGTGGAGATATGGATCTTTGAAAGTGGAGAGTGATATTAGCACAGTGGGGGGAATCCCTTTATACTCTTTTAGAAGATTGACGTGGCACAACTGGGTCCTCCTCCGCCTTCCTTCTCTTACCCCTCCCCCTGCTCAGCCCCTGCCTTCTCTTACCCCTCCTCCTGCTCTTCCCCTTCCTTCTCTTACCCCTTCCCCTGTTCTTCCCCTTCCTTCTCTTACCCCTCCCCCTGCTCAGCCCCTGCCTTCTCTTACCCCTTCCCCTGCTCTTCCCCTGCCATCTCTTACCCCTTCTTCTGCTCTTCCCCTTCCTTATCTTACCCCTCCCCCTGCTCTACCCCTTCCTTCTCTTACCCCTCCCCATGCTCTTCCCCTTCCTTCTCTTACCCCTCCCCCTGTTCATCCCCTTCCTCCTCATCCTCCCCTTCTCTTCCCCCTACCCACTCCCCCTCCTCTTCCCCTTAATTCTCGCCCCCCTCTTACTCCTCCTCCTCTTCCCCCTCCCCCTCTTACCTGTACTACTCCCACCCCTGCTATTCTTCCCCCTCCTCTTCTCATCCATTATCTAATTTCCCCCTTTCCCCCCAGACGTCCTGCTCCTTCCCCCTTCCCCTCCTTTCATCTCCCCCTTCTTCCTCCTTCCTCTTAGACCTACGCCTTCTTTTTCATCCTCCTTCTTCCTCTGCCTCGACCTCCTCCTCCTCCTTCCTCCTTGATCTCCTCCTTCCTCCTCGATCTCCTCCTCCTCGACCTCATCCTTCTACCTGGAATTTTTCCTCCTTCCTCCTTGACCTCTTCCTCCTCGACCTCCTCCTCCTTCCCCCTCCTCGACCTCCTCCTCCGCAACCTTCCTACCTTACCAACTCCTCCTTCCTCCTCGCCCTCCTCCTCTTCCTTCCTCCTTGCTCTCCTCCATCCTCCCTCCTCGCCCTCCGCCTTCCTCTTCGCCCTCCAACTCCTCCTTCCTCCTCGCCCTCCTCCTTCCTCCTTGCCCTCCTTCTTCCTCCACCTCCTTCCTTCTCGCCCTCCTCCTCGCTTTCCTTCTTCCTAGCCGTCTTTCTCCTTCCTCTTCTCTCGCCTCCTCCTCCTTCCTCCTTGCTCTCCTCCTCCTCCTTCCTCCTCCCCCTCCTCCTTCTTCCTCCTTGCCCTCCTTCTTCCTCCATCTCCTTCATCCTCGCCCTCCTCCTCCTTCTTCCTCGACCTCCTATTCCTTCTCTCCCTCCTTCTCCTTCTTCCTCGCCCTCATCTTTCCTCCTCGCCCTCCTCCTTTCTCCTCCTTCCTTCTCGTACGTCCTCCTCCTTACTCCCCACCCGCCTCCTCCTCCCTCTCCCTCCTCGCCCTGCTACTCCTCCTTCCTCCTCGCCCTCCTCCTCCCTCCTTGCTCTCCTCCTCCTTCCTCCTCGCCCTTCTCCTTCCTGCTCCTTCCTCCTCGCCCTCCTTCTCCCTCCTCGCCCTCCTCCTTCTCGCCCTCCTCCTCCCTCCTCGCCCTCCTCCTTCCTCTTCGCCTCCTACTCCTCCTTCCTCCTCGCCCTCCTCCTCTTCCTTCCTCCTTCTTCCTCCTCCTCCTTTCTCCTCGCCCTACTCCTGCCTCCTTGCCCTCCTCCTCTTTCCTCCTCGCCCTACTCCTGCCTCCTCGCCCTCCTCCTCCTCCTCCTCCCTCTTCGCCCTTTTCCTTCCTCCTCGCCCTCCTCCTCCTTCCTCCTCGCCCTACTCCTCCTTCCTCCTCACCCTCCTTCTCCTCCTCCCTCTTCGCCCTTTTCCTTCCTCCTCCTCATGCCTCCTCGCTCTCCTCCTTCTTCCTCCTCGCCCTCCTCCTCCTCCTTCCTCCTTGCTGTCTTCCTTCTTCCTCCTCGCCCTCCTCCTTCCTCCTCGCCCTCCTCCTTCCTCCTCGCCCTCATTCTTCCTCGCCCTACTCTTCCTCGCCCTCCTCCTCAACGTCCTCTTTAACTTCCTGCTCTACCTCATCCTCCTTCCTCCTCTGCCTCGACCTCCTCCTCCTTCCTCCTCCTTTCTCCTCTGCCTCGACCTCCTCCTCCTCCTTCCTCCTCTGCCTCGACCTCCTCCTCCTCCTTCCGCTTCGATCTCCTCCTCCTTCCTCCTCGACCTCATCCTCTTACCTGGTATTCTTCCTCCTCGACCTCTTCCTAAGAATATGGGTAAAAATGATGAATTAACCTTTATTATAACTCTGTTTCATTTTACTAAATGTAGAAATATACTTTTATATTTCTACATTTATATATATAACAGCAATAAAAAACTACGAATATGAAATATTTAAGGTTGCCACAAGGTTTCAAATATTTTTTAGCCAACGTTTTGTGCAATACGTTTTAGAAACTTATTTATATCCTCACGAAATTACGCATCTAATGCGTGAAAACGAACGTTGCCAATACTTTCCATCACTTTCCAGATACGTTGTGGCAACCTAAAATTGTTTCCTGGGTTTTCATCAGAAATGTTGGTGATGTATGCTCGTGCTGCATAGGCAACCGCTTCACAGCCTTGGTGGATTCCAAATCCTAGCTGGATTGTTTTCAGCAATTCAGTCGCTTGCTGGCTGACAACCCTCGTAGCAGCCTTGGCAATCAGGCGTCGGAGAGTGTTGCCAACAGCGATTGGCCTGATTCCTTCGTCCTTCTTTTTGAGAGCACAGAGGGAGGCACCAAAAAAGAGAGGCCTGATGACCTCAGGTATATCACCAGCCAGGCACATGTTGACGAACCTTGTAAGTTCCATAAGAAGATCTTGTGCAGCATCATCAACCGCAAAAGCCTCACAACCGCAGGATTTATTAACATTTGCTTGATGTGTTGAGGTTTTAACCCTGTAAAGCCGCCGACTGACCCAAGTGGAAAAGAAAGGGCTGCTTTGTAGACCTCAGATTCACCAACGGTTAATGGGTCTGAAATGGTGTCGGCTGATGGCGGAACGATGTTGTCGCCTTGAGGGCCTCTTGGTGGGTATTTGATTTGCAGGGCCCGTGCTGTGGCTGAGTTTCGAGGAACAATTTTCTCGTCACTGGTGAGGACTCTAATAGCACTTGCGGTATTTCCATCTTAAATTTTCTTGGTGATTTGTGCTCTAATTTTGTACGTTTCTGGTATGTTGTTGTTACCATTTCTGCGGTGGGTGTGTTTTGCTTGGAGAGGCAGACGAACTCGGTTATCCCCCCTTGGGTATTCCTTTATCGCCCTCAGGACCGAGGATGCAAGTGATTTGTCCCTCCTTGGAGGGACGGTGAGGCATACATTGCCAAACAGAAGGACATAATGCCATGCTTGAATGTTTTCCGGGGATCATTGACACATTCCAGAAGATTACAGAGTGATGCTGCTGCATTTGGGCGGGCTGCTTTTGGGATGTGTGGTAATGTTCTAGCAGACGTCGCTATGATCGCTTGGGTGAGGGTTTCAGATGAGATTAGGTTAATGGGAGTCTCTTCTCTAACTGTTAATGGCAGCTGGCCATTGCTTCCCTTTGGAAGCTGGTGGGAACCAATGCATCTTACCTCGTTGACGGTGTGAAAGCGGATGACACCACCGTTGGAGTTTATGGCGGTGTTTTTGTTGCATACTCGGCAAAAACCTCTTTTAGGAGTAGTTGTTGGCACCTCAAGGCTTGTGGAGTCCTGCCCGACCGCTGGGACCCCTTCCATTTCAACTCAGTTGGGAGAGTTAAACTGTGCATTGTTCTATAGAGGGGGGCAAACACACTGGGTCATGGCCAAGCAACTGCCAGCAACTGGGTGTGGAGGCCGCGGCTCGGTGTGGAGGCATCCACTAGGTGTAGAGGCATCAACTTGGTGTGGAGGCCGCGGCTCGGTGTGGAGGCATCCACTAGGTGTAGAGGCATCAACTGGGTGTGGAGGCCGCGGCTCGGTGTGGAGGCATCCACTAGGTGTAGAGGCATCAACTGGGTGTGGAGGCCGCGGCTCGGTGTGGAGGCATCCACTAGGTGTAGAGGCATCAACTGAGTGTGGAGGCCGCGGCTGGGTGTGGATGTAACACCGTAAAGGTGTTTGGTTTAGTTTTATTTAAAATATATATATATAGTTCATGAGTCACAGACAAGGATTTGAGAGGCCCCATTCTTTCGGCCTGAATCTCACATCTCTAAGCGTTAATGACCTCAAGTTGACCTGACATTTCCCCTTGCTTCCGCTAATCTGATAATTGTAGCCTGATAGCCTTCAAACATGCCAACGTTTAAGGAGTGGCTTGGTAGAAAGCCTGAGGCTATCTACCTGTGGGCGGAGTTAGCTACTAGGTTTCCAAATATATACTGAGGGAGCTGTAGAGCAGGGGTCTCCAAACTTTTCAATGTAAGGGCCACATTATATATTTCCCATATTTATGCGGGCCGGAGGAATAAAAAATGAAAAAAAACAAAAAACAAATCAGTGCCAGTAATTTAATTTCCTCAAGTATTAAAGTATAAACATGGAAAAATTAAAACATATCTTTTTGGAAAAAATCAGGGTAAACTAAATAGATTCCTGCCTTTAGTTTTATGCAACCAAATTAGTGTGACGAATGATACTGTCGCTTTCGTTGATAAACTTAATGGTTACCATTTTAACTATTTTAAACATGCAATATTTTTGGCTACAATAGTATTATTGCTATTTTATATAACTAAGATAAAGGCATTGTCAAAGTACAGAGGAAAGAATATTGTACAGTGTTTGTGCTCCCTGAAACGGAAGCAGCGAAGCCCCACTCGCCCTCCATTCCCACAATATACAGTTATACACAACTGATTGGTTGTAATGCACAACACATACCTACCAATATTAGTATCTGTGCGTCACACTATCGAGAGAGAGGAAAACTGACTCAAGTTGAGCGCCACCAGTCAGCAGCCCCAGCTTTGAATAATTCTGCGATGCCATTCGTACGAAAATTATTTTTTCAAGGCCACCACACAGGGATTTGTTTGGAGGGCCGGATGAAATTATGTGGCGGGCCGGATGTGGCCCGCGGGCCATAGTTTGGAGACCCCTGCTGTAGAGCATAGAGGAGAAAATAGGAGACCAGCCAGCAGAGCAGAGCAGAGGCCAGCCGTCGAGATAGGCTGTCGCCGGATGGGGGGGTGACACTGCCTGACAAATGCAGACTCCCCCGCTCCGTCTCAATCCAGCTATAGGCAGACACTTGGTGAGTTGAGCATGAAAGGTGACTTAGTTGTGTTTACAAGTGTTGTGTGAGGATCAAGGGCAGTCAAGTTGTAGGGTTCTCGAATTCTTTGATGAGACTCACTTTGCATATTAATCTTGAACATTAAGTTGAATTGCTTAAATTATAATATTTGTCTTGTGAAATATAATTGAATTTATTATTTATTAAATTGTCTTTAACTTTGTTCCCTAGAGTTTTTGAGTCGAGGTGAGAAAGCCTCTGCGGTTACTGGTTTCATGATTGTAATGGGTACATGATACAGATGGAACAGACTAATAATGACCTCTTGATAACATCTTTGAGAATATGGTGATACAGACAAGTTCCATTCCTTGTCTTGTTGGGACGGACAAATGAATGGATGGTGGCAGTATTTCTTCTTCTACTATCTACTTTTCTACTTCTACCTATCTACTCCTCTCCCTCCACCCCTCTCCGAACTCTCCCTTTCAACTGACGGCCCACCTTGCTCCTCCCACCTCTCTACGTCTCTCACCCCAAACCCTCACTAATTACTTCATTATTCATCTCTTTCCTTCCGGTTATCATATATGTTTGTGGCAGTGAAATGTGTTCTAGAGTTCTCCTAGAGTTGCGGGTAGCTGATCAAGTTACGGTGCCTTGTAGTCCCAGCACCTAGGTAATCGAATACCTAGGTTTCAAGATTTTGAACGAGAGAGGCTGCCGTAGGAACTCTGGGGGGGTGCTCTAGAATAGTTAGCTAACTGAAGATGGGATAACGGACTAAAGAGAGCTGTTTCCCCCGGCCTCGTTAGTTAACTGGGGGGTGGAATAATGGACAAGTGAGAGCTATTTCCCCACCCCCCGTTACAATGGTGGCAGCGGTGTTGAACAATGTTTAATGTAGCAGGTGTTAATTTAACATTGTTCAGTCCCACGTGTCTTTTGCCGCTCAGGCGCTATCAGGGAGATCTTGACAGGTGTTTAATATTCACGAGTTAGCGAGTTTTTCAGGTTAGGATTTTGTGGTTTTTGTGAAGTTCAGGGAATGTTCACCAGAACTTGCGTGTGTAGTGATTTATGTTAGTGATAATATTTGACAATTTGTGAACTTAGAGGTTAGTGGTAGTGCAGGTCAGCTGAGTGTGACAGGTGACCTCGCATGTCCCAGGGGGACATCCCAGCCTCCGCTGGGTGCCAGGTCAGTTGGGGAGTGGCAGGTGTAGTTCTTAAGTAGTTTTATGTGGTGGTTCTGCTCAGATTATTGCGATCGTCTGTTTTACTCCATATAAACGCAATAACCCGAGGTGTACTGGTATTGTGCAGCATGCTAGGGGGAGGCTTAGTATGTCAGTAGACTTCACGTTGGGGATGCTCGATGTTAGATAGTCTGGTCACAGGGGTGGCAAAAGTTTTGAGTTGTGGACCCGCGGAGAAGCGAGGGAAAACCTCTGGGTCACGTAGGGTCACACAACATGATGGAACACGGGTATTGTTGCCTTTATGTTCATTCCCAGGTTGGAGCCAGAGGGGAGGCGCACATATACAAAAGAGGGAGACGGCTGCTTTGTACCACACTCGCAGGCGTTTATCACCACGACGACGACCAGCCCCCTACCTGGATGTCAGACCCACCACCACCCCCATCACCCCAGGTTACCCCCAAGATGCAGCCCTCTCGGTCGGTTAAAATGGTCTACCCAGTGGACCCCAGGACGGACGGACCCCCAGTGGACCCCAAGATGGATGGACCCCCAGTGGACCTGTCGTAACGCTGAACCCCGGTTCATTCCGAACACAGCGAATACACAACACATAACACCTTGCCTCAGCAACCGTTACTACCACCGTGTACTCCTACACACACCAGACCCTTGAGGCGTACCACTAAGTTTGTACTGGAACACAATGAATGAACATGTGGAAGGTATTTAAAGGCCGTCGTGTTTTGTCATTTAATTACAAAGAATACACTCTGACAAATAATAATATATTAACATACTCTATTAGGTCAATACACTTCCAATACCCATAGACCACTTGACCTCCGCGATCACCACACACACTCGTAACTTCCGCCTAAGTCCCTAATACGGAATGATTACTACAACGCTCCACACCCGGTTAGTCTTACATTCAATACTCACATACTGCAGACTTAACTTGGTCACTAAGATCACATCAGGTTCTCGCATAGCTGTCTGCTACACTTCGCTGCTGCCACAAACGGAGACCTCGGAGGACTTGCTAGTTCAACTTCCACAACCAGACTGACTCCAGCCAACCATGGCCTCAATCATTTCACCACGCCTCTCGAGGAAGGTATAATCCGATTAACCTTATCCCTAGAGCGGTAACCTTGATCCTAGAAGCCTGACGAAGAATAATTCCTCTTTCCAGGAATTATTAATTTGGCTAAACAGCTTCGGTCATAATCCATTGACCTTTCTTAGATATGTGATCCATAGTCTGTCTACTTACATGTACTTTCAATCATCATTCGTTAAGTGTTGTAGTAATGATCCTCTAGCTAATAATTCCTACTAACTTGTGGATTACAACACCACTCCCCTCCTTAAACACGCATATGTCCCCATATGCATCATTGCAATGGTTCCATTAGTGCAAGGACCTGGAGGATGCACCCACCATATGTGTACAACTAAAAAATCATCCAAAAAGTTCATCATACACACGATGAAATAAATTAAAATTTTCCCCGACATGACTCACAACACTTCTCCAACATATAGATTATATTCACATCATAGCACAGGTAAAATAGTCTGTAATAATTTTTCCCATCTCCAACAATGCACATATACCTAAACTGCTGACATATAATTACATACAAATATAACCATAAAATTACATGGACCAGAATGCTGGCACATAAACAGAAATGACACTAGTCATTAATATATACACAACACATATATATCTAAGGTTCTTCATCCTTAGTAACAAGTTAATAATTTAACAACTTGCCCTGTATTGTTGACATAAGGGCTTACAATGATCACACAATGTTTCACTGGCCTCCTCCACAATTGGCAGCATCACTTCTCTTGTCTTCGTGTCCCATGGTTGCTAGGTTATAGATCCTCCATGACCCAGACAAAACCCAGGCTGTCCAGCCTGGTGAATGTTGTCAATGTCCCATCGTTGCTCTGAGGTAACGTGATCCTGGCCTCCAGAGCAACGGAGATTCCTACCCCAGGGTCATGTTCCCTTGGGTCTGTGCTGACGTCTCGTTCCAGGGCACCAATCCCAGAACGCTGTAGATCCCTCACAGCTCTCTGGTCTAGGCCCATCCGCCCAGAGTGTGTCCACCTGTATTCACACCTTCCCGACCGCTGTACCTGCAAAATATTCCCTCGGAGCCCCCTGGCTCGATCCCATTATTACATAACCCCCTCGGCTCCTTACTCTCTCCCCGTATATAGCCTGAGCGCAGCTGCAAAACCATTGCAGCTGGCCCTTATCCCTGCTTTGATGTCAGGGGGCGAATTTCGCCTATAACGTCAGGTTGGCTTCACTTCCTCCCCCTTTTTTTTCTAGAATAACTGAGTGTAGCCTCATAGCTTCCCTTCTACTCTACCTGAAGCTCTGTGACATGATCCCGGGGGACCTTCTCAAGCCTAACACCCAGTAATGGTGCCGATGAGGTAATATACAGTATATACATACACAAACATTATCACAATAAATACCTCATTAAAATAATTTCACAACTAGTGTTACTAAAGCATCATACTGCCACTGGCTCGCCTCTGGCGAGATTCCTGTAACAACTTAATTAATGAGAAATTAGTATATCTACTTGGCTCGCCCACTGCAACCACCAACACCTGAAATTTTGAAATTCTACCTTGTAATCTTATCCATAAGACTTACCCACACCGACATAATTAATGAAAATTTTAATGAGAATAATGAATTTTTATTAGTCTTTTATGAGTTTTGCTAGATATATCGACTTGGCTCGCCTACTGCAGCCACCAACTCCTGCAATTATCCACATTTCATCTTATTCGTAAGACTTACCCACTCCGACACACCATCACCTCTGGTCATCCCAACCACTGATGACCTCAGTATAACGCCACACATCCCTACAACCACTTCCTGCGTCCTAACGCACCGACCTTGCTACGCCAATACTCACCATACCGACCACTACCTGGCGCCCCTGCGCCACCATATACTCCACAACACCACACTCCATACCAGGCGTCCAAACGCCACTACACTACACCACCCAATGGCGTCCCCAACGCCCTCAACACAACACCCGGCGTCCCCAACGCCCTCAACACAACACCCGGCGTCCCCAACGCCCTCAACACAACACCCGGCGTCCCCAACGCCCTCAACACAACACCCGGCGTCCCCAACGCCCTCAACACAACACACGGCGTCCCCAACGCCCTCAACACAACACACGGCGTCCCCAACGTCCTCAACACAACACACGGCGTCCCCAACGCCCTCAACACAACACCCGGCGTCCCCAACGCCCTCAACACAACACCCGGCGTCCCCAACACAACACACGGCGTCCCCAACGCCATCAACGAAACACACACAGCGTCCCCAACGCCATTACCACCACAGGCATATGCCTTGCGCCAGAGCGCATCAAAACACCACGAGACATCACCAAACGCAACACACACTGTCCCTTTTCTCTGGTAATCCATTAATTACCTGACCAACACTCGTCAGGTATAATTTCTTGTGTAGTGGCCACCCGCCACACTCTACCACCTGCGTTAACAGATTTCAACGCTAATGTCTACAATACACCCGGCGTTTCAATAACTAGTAATGCTACACATGCTTCACCTTGGTGCTACAATGCCAACAATGTCATGCACTATACTACATCCATAATATCAACAGTCAAAACATGCACATTTCACTACAGTAAATACTATGCATTACGCTGGCGTTTAATAAGTCACTACACGTGCATTACACTACACACCCCGGCGTACAAACGCCAATACACAACCATGCACTACACTTGGCGTCCAAACACCAATACACAACCATGCACTACTCCCGGCGCCACACACCCCCACCAACGGGACACGCTCCCCGTGTCCCAAGGTAACACTCCATAATGCTACCTGCACCCACTAAAAATCTCCATGGCCCTCTCCAGGGTACACTAGACGGCGAACCCCAGACGTCAAATTGTGCGTCGCTCGCTATGCCAAGGCGTCCATAATTCACTGCGCCTATTTTCTGTATCTCCACCTGACAACGCCGGAACTCGCACAGTACTTTAGGTAATATTTCATTATCCTTAAAATATTCGATTTACACGTTACATGAAATTTAATTAACTTTAAATTACGTAGTTTTCACGCTTAATTTCACCTTAGCAACGGTTTCTCACTATTTCCGCCTTACCAACGATATAAAACAAGCTCCAAGGTGCGGCTCGCTTGGCCCACCCATCGCTTGGCCTGCACATGGCCGCACATGGCCCACGCTGGCCCACATTCACCCGCGCTAGTTTACCTCGCCACGCTGTGTAATCCGCACTACGAACACTGTATAATCCGCACTACGAACACTGCACTTGTTTTGGATCCCGATGCTTCAGTGGTCCAGACTTGCATCTTAGCCGTCTCTCGTTGCGGGAATCTGGAAAGAAAGAAATAAACCCCACATGTGCCCCACAATGACCTAGTCCCTTTAATTAACTAACTCCTCTGACCTGGTCTCACCTGACCCTTCTTTCCTCCGTCTAGTAACCCCCATTCTCACCACAACCCGACGTCTACCATTTGCCGAACATTCCCTCACCAACTAAACCAGAAACACACTTCCTTCATCTCGCACAGTGTTCCAAAACCTGTTTGCGCTGCCACCAAATATGTCGTCTACCAATTTCCTAACATTCCCTCACCAACCAAACCAGGAACACTATGAGGGGACATATGGAAGGTATTTAAAGGCCGTCGTGTTTTGTCATTTAATTACAAAGAATACACTCTGACAAATAATAATATATTAACATACTCTATTAGGTCAATACACTTCCAATACCCATAGACCACTTGACCTCCGCGATCACCACACACACTCGTAACTTCCGCCTAAGTCCCTAATACGGAATGATTACTACAACGCTCCACACCCGGTTAGTCTTACATTCAATACTCACATACTGCAGACTTAACTTGGTCACTAAGATCACATCAGGTTCTCGCATAGCTGTCTGCTACACTTCGCTGCTGCCACAAACGGAGACCTCGGAGGACTTGCTAGTTCAACTTCCACAACCAGACTGACTCCAGCCAACCATGGCCTCAATCATTTCACCACGCCTCTCGAGGAAGGTATAATCCGATTAACCTTATCCCTAGAGCGGTAACCTTGATCCTAGAAGCCTGACGAAGAATAATTCCTCTTTCCAGGAATTATTAATTTGGCTAAACAGCTTCGGTCTTAATCCATTGACCTTTCTTAGATATGTGATCCATAATCTGTCTACTTACATGTACTTTCAATCATCATTCGTTAAGTGTTGTAGTAATGATCCTCTAGCTAATAATTCCTACTTACTTGTGGATTACAACAGACCCCAGGTCGTTTTACAGACGACCCAGTAAAGATGGAAGAGGAGCAACAACGACACCAGTCTGTCCCACCAACATTGGTCTACCCAGGATGGACCCCAGGACGGACGGACCCCAATGGAACCCAGGTCGCTTGTCAAAGACCCATGGGAGGAGGAACAAGTGAGAAGAATGAAGAAAGAAGAAAGAAGAGAGAAGAAAGAAGAGAGAAGACAGAAGAGAAAAGAAAGAAGATGAGAAGATAAGACCAAGCTGAGACACGATGCCTAGTGTCCCTTGCTGGTGTCAGCATTGTTGGGAAGAAAGCTTACTCTATATTAATTGATTGATATTTATTTAATAGATTAATTTAAATTAATCGAAGGACCACCCTATTTTGACTGAAAAGGGAAACAGATAAAGGTAAATGATAAGGACTGAAACACCAGTGCCTATGGATAAGAAACTGTTAAAGATTATTCTTTAAACTTCAATGGGCTGTATAATATATTAATGTTCGAGAATAAACTTTCCGTCCTTCACAAAATGGGGGGTTAATACCAGAAGTAATCTACTCTCAGTACGCTTCATCAAGGCTGGTTCTTCCTCGAATAAAATTAGTAATTTCTACTAAATACTATATTAAAAAACGTTAGATAAATTCATTAATGGTAAAAAGATTATATGTTGATTCACCAAGATATTATTCTCATTTGATTTTTATGAGGCTATCATATTACGTTAGCTATCTCAAATCAAGTAAACTAAACGTCTTCGACTGATAATCGATTCTAGAATTTTCTCAATCAAAGAAATAATAGAAAAGGGTTCAGCTGCTTAGCTGTAATAGTGAACGGCGAGGTATAGGTGCAATGGCGTTGTCTGCTACTTGCTGCAACATGTGAGCTCGAGCATGGCGTGGGAACATGAGGACCATGAACGCTGACAACACAAGCTGAAATTTCAACTGAATATACTAATTGTTTACACCTACTATCTAATATCCTCACTATGCCATAGAAGGAATAAATTAATTCCTTATGGACGTACTTATTGTTTGGGGAGGTCCGTGGCATAACGATGGACAGTGCACAGTAAAAAGATATATGTAGAGACCTCATGATATAACTAATACTAGGACTCTTAACCTGCTGGTTGTCCACCGATGCAATCCTAAATTGCTACTAGAGCAATTGCACGCTCCCAGGCCGACTAACTGAAAGGGCCTAACGTAGAATTGATGAAATTCGACTCTCCCGAGATGCACGATGTGATTGTTGGCGTTGCTAGCAAATAATAATGGCGAATGGCGTCTCTCCGTCTCCCTCCCTCAGCCCGTCTCACGAATTCACAACAGAATTTAATAATCACAGATAATTCTTTTCCGTGTTATCACTGATGTAATGCGTTAATGAGAACATGGTTGCAATTATAGGGAATGAAATAATATCATATTTTCGTTAAATGGTGTTAATCGAGAAAAGGAGAGAAATTTTATTTCCTCCATAGCATTCGTATGTAACAGATAAAACTGTTACTTGATAATAATCTCAGTTAATAACTATCGGTTTTGGATTATTGTGAGCTATATTATCCGTAGTTAATTATTGTACGGAATACTGATAAATTTAGAGAACCACATTCAATTCTCTAACATATTGGGAATAAACATGTTCAGATGGACATTATCTGATACAATCCTGCCTCTCGATGTCGTGAGAATATTAGCAACATGCTCAGATAAAGAAATGTTTATTTATGTTAACACTACCATTAGTGGAATTAATAATTACTGTAATTAGTATACAATAATGATGTATTATAATACAATGGTAGTGTGTCAGTGTTGGAAATTTCCAACAAGCATCATTGCATGGAGCGTAATTGCAAGACAGGACCGTTTGCCTTTACTGGCCGCCCCTCCTGTAAGCATGTTGCTCTGTTGAGTGATTCCTCCTGTGCTGTGCAGACTTGATGTGGCTCTCTGAAGGAGGCGTGCTGGAGCAACAGGGTGGAAAGAAGTAGGATGGGATTTCTACGGTGCCAACTATATGGAGGTCTCGAAACTTGTAGTCCCAATAGCTGTGAAAAACCCCAATATACGTCTCTCATGGTGGCTGATGTAGGGCCAATTACAGATCAGCTGGGACAACCGAATTCCACGGTCCTGTGCGCAGTACAAGTAGTAACGGCTTCCTGGTTGGCCAAGGGTTGTTGTGCATTAATGACAGAGAAGCGACGGAGGCAGTTGTGTTGAAGAAATGTGGTACAGGACTATCTACAAGACTAAGCAGTGACGTCGCCCAGCCAGAGACAATGGACGTCTGTCTACATACTTCATTTTTTAGTGTAGGATGATGTATATTTGTTTAGCTAGGATGTATTATTTTTCATTAATAAAGTTGTCGCACACAGCTTGCTTGCTTTAGCAGTATTGCAAAAACTTTATTTTCGGGGAGAAGGGAAGATGTAACACCGTAAAGGTGTTCGGTTTAGTTTTATTTAAAATATATATATATATATATATATATATATATATATATATATATATATATATATATATATTGTGACAATAATCTCCTTCAAGAGATTGAGCCTGCTCTTCCCTCCACAATTACGTCGATACAACTATATAAAACTACTATGGAAGAAATGTCCAACAACGACAACAACATCTCCAAGGTTTGCCAGAGCGCAAAACGTATGCAGCCAGGAACACCGGGAACACCGGAACAAGCACGGAATATTCCGTGCTTTCACAGTTACCACTTCTCCCTGCTAGACGTAAGCTTTAGCGTACGTATACTGAGAGAGGTGATAGCTTAAAGCCAATATTCCAGCACCTTTCATATACTTGTATATTGCACTTCTTGTTATTTTGTCTTAACGTAACTTTTCATTGTGTCATTTAATTATTCTTATTATTTTGATTGATTGATTTTATTATACGAATTTGTTTGTCCATTTTATTCATGTTTTATTTCTTTAACGTAATTAAAATTCCATTGTTAAAGTTTACTTGTGTTTTGTGTGTCTTCTCCTTACCTTACCACAGACGAAGTTCCAGATTTTCTATTTTTTTTTAATACTATGTGACGAGGCCATACCCCCTAGCTTTGAACAGCCGAACACCAACGCGTTACCGTCAACACAGAAAAGCCAGGAAGCTTTAGCGTACGTATACTGAGAGAAGTGATAGCTTAAAGCCAATATTCCAGCACCTTTCATATACTTGTATATTGCACTTCTTGTTATTTTGTCTTAACGTAACTTTTCATTGTGTCTTTTAATTATTCTCATTATTTTGATTGATTTTATTATACGAATTTGTTTTCCATTTTATTCATGTTTTATTTCTTTAACGTAATTAAAATTCCATTGTTAAAATTTACTTGTGTTTTGTGTGTCTTCTCCTTACCTTACCACAGACGAAGTTCCAGATTTTCAATTTTTTTTTATACTATGTGACGAGGCCATACCCCTAGCTTTGAACAGCCGAACACCAACGCGTTACCGTCACATGGGGGCCTGTCCTAGGAGCTTCACTCAGGTACTGGTGCCAAGTGGTAATTTATGGTAAGCGTATTTAACTTTGTTAACGTAGCTTTACTATTTTTCATATTCAATTTCATTTTTAATAAGGTGCGGTGTATTGTGCATTACGAGAGTAACATATAGTGAAGGTGAGACAACTTTGGATTACGTGGTGACTGTAGGCCTCAGTCATACTCTTAATTGGTCATCTCTCCCTCTGTGTTATTACTCGTGTTTACCATCTTTGTCCCTTGAATATTTCTCATTTTTGACAGATCATCATATTGGTACCCTGGTACTGTGGTCTGCCCCGGGTCAAGAGTACCCAATCTTCTGCAATCTGACTGTAGGAGGACAAAGAGGGCCATAGTTCCTCTAGCTCGAACTTTAGTTGCTGAATTGGGACCTCAGCAGCAGTTCTCATCACCAGTTGACACCTCGCACCCCTACACGTCAGTCAGAGATGATGATACATACAACGATAGGGAATTAGCTTACTTTTTCAGAGCACAAAAGTTCGCTAATTCTGTAAGTATCATATTAAATTCAGTAGGAAAAACTTGCTTTATGTCCTATAGAGACTTGGCAAGGTATGCCTACATCCTTGGACTACCAATTTTACTTTTGAGGCAATTAACTGTTTCATTTGTTTTCGAAACTCTGTTTCATTTGTTAGTAGGATTTTCTTGCCCTTATCCTCTTACATGAGTACCGGGTACAAGATTTCCTGCGCCCTTGATTTAATTTAATCATTTAACATCTTTTACTTAACTTTAATTGTTAAAGATCCCACAGGATAGGTACCAGTTGCCACGTTGTCCTGTTTCTGACATTCACTATTGAATATTCGTATACCTTTATTTGCTAATTTCACCATGTTTCGTCTCCAAGCTTTCCGTGCAAATCCAGCAGGTGAAATAGGGACTTTAAGTCGTGCCAAGAAGACTGAATTACAAACTCTTGCACATGAGTATCAACTAGAAGTTCCCTATCAAGCCAACAAAAATGACCTACACAACCTGTTGCTGGATTACTATTTAGAGCAAGGTAAGATAGACTCTGAAACTCATGAAACTTACTATATTGCAGATAAAACTGATTTGGCAACGCTGAAACTCAAACTAGAGCTGGCCAAGATTGAACGTGAGCAGCAAAGAGAAGCAGCTGCCATACGAAGGGAAGAACAAGAACGAGAAATCACCCTCAGAGAACGTGAAACTACTTTGAGGAGAGAAGAACAAGAACGAGAAATCACCCTCAGAGAACGTGAAACTACTTTGAGGAGAGAAGAACAAGAACGCGAAACTACTTTGAGGAGAGAAGAACAAGAACGCGAAGCTGCCTTGAGGAGAGAAGAACACGAACGTGGACTCGCCCTCCACGAACGTGAGGTCGCCTTGCTCCATGAACGTGAGAGAGTACAGCTTGAAACAAAACAACGCGAGTTGGAGATACAACGCGAGCATGACAAGCAACAAGCGACTCTGGCTCTAGAGTGTCGTCAACGCGAAATCGCCTTGGAAACTTCACACTTCACTCAACGCCAGCAAGCTACTGCCAATCTTCCCGTCAGTTTTAATATATCACATGCAAGTAAGTTAATGCCATCCTTTGTAGAAGCAGAAGTTGATGTGTTCTTTACCACCTTTGAAACCCTTGCTAATCAACTCAATTGGCCTGTCGACCAATGGGCCACACTTCTCAGAGTCCATCTTACAGGTAGAGCTGCAGTCACACTCAGTACTCTGGCATCTGAGAATGACTACCCGAATCTGAAACAAGCAGTGTTGGACGCCTACCTCCTCTCTACTGAAAGTTATAGAAGGAAATTCCGTGACCACCTGAAGGCAAGTACCACTACCTTCCTTGAGTTTGCTAACACGAAACGGAGATATTTCATGAAATGGCTGGAAGCAGCACATGTCTCTACTTTTACAGAACTCGTCAACCTGATGCTTGTTGAAGAATTCTTGAGACGTGTGCCGCCTCCTGTCCGCCTCTACTTAGCAGATAAAGAAGAAACCGACTACCTGAAGTGTGCTAAGTCGGCTGACACTTACAGCCTCATCCACCGGCTGACACCCGAACCATCCTCCAGTAAGAAGTCGTGGTACAGTTACGAGAAAGTGAGCCCCGATCAAGCTGGTTCACAACTGTACTGCAAGTATTGTAGACTCTATGGACATACCATAGACAAGTGTGGTAAGTCTCAATACAAGGGAACCACTGACCAACAAAAACCCAAACCAACTCCTCCTAAGTCCGGTAAGCCTGTGATGAATGTTGGTGTTAATGTTAATGATCTTTCTCTTTTCAGTAACCACCTGTATACTGGAACTGTCTCTGCCAACGGTTCAAATCCGGAGGGACGTTTCAAATTGAAGATCTTGAGGGACACAGCGGCTCTTCAATCGATCATCTTGAAGTCGGCTGTGCCCAACATCGTCTACACCGGAGAAACTGTCTTCATCACTGACCTCACTGCTACCACTCCATACCCTCTCGCCAGAGTCCACCTGGATTGTCCCTACGTGAACGGGGAAGTCCAAGTCGCCGTCAGGGAAAAGCCTTTTCCCATGCCTGGAGTGCAACTTCTCCTAGGCAACGACTTGGCAGAAGACCTGCAACCGACCAACCTGATCGTCATGGACAAACCCCAGGTGTGTAACTCTGTGCCAATAAACCCTATTCTAGAGTATGTTCCAGCAGAGGTTCAAGAGAGTGATGAAGTTTCTCCTCCAGTTCTCTTGACCACCCGTGCACAAGCCGCACGTCCACAGCCAGCTGACTCTACTGCTACCGCTGTCCCTCAAGACCCTCAGAAACTCCCCCCGCATCTGACCAAGTTGGTGTTCCGTAAGTTGCAGAGGGAAGATCTTACTTTAACACCATTGTTTTTCCAGGCTGAGACTCAACCCGACAGTATTCCTGGGTTCTTCCTAGAGAACGACTTGCTCTACCGCAGATATAGACCCAGTAAACTGAAGGAGGAGGACGATTGGGCCAACATCGAACAACTTGTGATTCCCACCAGCCTGCGGCCCACTATTCTACACCTGGCCCACGGAGCGCTCTCCCACTACGGCTTCAACAAGACTTACCATGGAATTCGTCAAGACTACTACTGGCCAGGTATGGTAAATAACGTCAAACAGTGTCATACATATCAGATGGCAGGCAAACCGAACATCTCCATTCCCAGAGCGCCACTGATTCCCATACAGGTGCCTGCGGAACC
Organism: Procambarus clarkii; assembly: GCF_040958095.1. NCBI lineage: Eukaryota > Metazoa > Arthropoda > Malacostraca > Decapoda > Cambaridae > Procambarus > Procambarus clarkii. The sequence continues at coordinate 30,714,466 of NC_091194.1, forward strand.
TTTCCACAGACTCATAATAGACTGTGTTGGTCCTTTACCTCGGACCAGTTCAGGTAACGCCTACATCCTAACCATCCTGTGTCCTACCACCAGATTTCCCATAGCAGTTCCAGTGAAGAACATCACGGCTGCTACGGTTATAAAACATCTATTGAAGATCTTCACTCAATACGGATTTCCCAGGGAGATTCAGAGCGACTGTGGTACCAACTTCACCAGTGATCTCTTCAAAAGGACACTGGAGGAGTTCAACATCAAACAGGTATTGTCCAGCCCCTATCATCCTGCTTCACAGGGTTCTCTTGAACGTAGTCATCAGACTATCAAAGCACTCTTGAAAAAGTTTTGTAGTGAAACCTCGAAGGATTGGGATAAGCAGATTGACCTTATAATGTGCATTTACAGAAGTCTCCCCATTGAGTCCCTAGGAGTATCTCCTTATGAGATGCTCTACGGCCGTAAGTGCCGTACTCCCCTTAAGGCTTTCAAAGACTCTCTCAGAGATGCCACCTTCAGTGAGCATCAGAATGTGCCCCAGTTTCTTCAAAACCTTCAACACATTCTAGAGAGAGTCCACCGTTTTGCCAATGATAATCTATTGAAAGCCCAGGAGAGAATGAAGACTCATTACGACCAGACCAGCAAAGTAAGAAAATTCAAGCCGGGAGACTTCGTCCTTGCATACTTCCCTATCCCAGGTTCACCTTTCCAAAACAGGTTTTCAGGACCCTACCGCGTCAAAGAGTGCAGGAATAACAACAACTACGTAATAGAGACTCCAGATAGGCGGCGGAAGACCCAGCTGTGCCACGTCAACCTCCTGAAGCAATATAATGGTACTCCTCCCACTGTCCTAATTAACTATTCCACCTTCACAGAACCCTACATCCACAGTGAGACCTTCCCAGCTTCTCCTCCCGAAAGCACTGACAAGGAGTCAGCGCTTTCTAATTCCGAAATCCTTAATGATCTTCCCAAATACTTTCAGGATAATCATAGTGCACCTCTCGTCAAGATCTTCAGAGAACATCAAGAGTTGTTCCGAGATGACCCCCAAGAGTGTAATGTTACCCAGCACGACATCCAACTGCTCCCCGACACCCGGCCGATTCGTCAACCCTTCTACCGTGTATAAGTTAATTTTTTTTAAATTTGAGTTAAAACTAACATAGATATATGACCGAACCTAACCAACACTACCTAACCTAACTTAACCTATTTTAACTTAACCTAAACTAACATAACTAAGTCAATAAATTATGTTCCTAATATAATATAATAATAATAATTACAATGAACTAATTGGAAACAATTTATTGAAAATAAAGAAAATTACTCGGACTATTAGGCAAATCGCTCCTTGCATAATAGGCCGAGAAGTGCTTTCTGGATATAGTGATCGTCAATTACATATATATATATATATATATATATATATATATATATATATATATATATATATATATATATATATATATATATATATATATATATATATATATATATGTCGTACCTAGTAGCCAGAACGCACTTCTCAGCCTACTATGCAAGGCCCGATTTGCCTAATAAGCCAAGTTTTCATGAATTAATGTTTTTTCGACTACCTAACCTACCTAACCTAACCTAACCTAATTTTTTCAGGTACCTAACCTAACCTAACCTATAAAGATAGGTTAGGTTAGGTTAGGTAGGGTTGGTTAGGTTCGGTCATATATCTACGTTAATTTTAACTCCAATAAAAAAAAATTTACCTCCTACATAATGAAATGGGTAGCTTTATCATTTCGTAAGAAAATAATTAGAGAAAATATATTAATTCAGGAAAACTTTGCTTATTAGGCAAATCGGGCCTTGCATAGTAAGCTGAGAAGTGCATTCTGGCTACTAGGTACGACATAAATATATATATGTCGTACCTAGTAGCCAGAACTCACTTCTCAGCCTACTATTCAAGGCCCGATTTGCCTAATAAGCCAAGTTTTCCTGAATTAATATATTTACTATATTTTTTTTCTTATGAAATGATAAAGCAACCCTTTTCTCTATGTATGAGGTCAAGTTTTTTTTATTGGAGTTAAAATTAACGTAGATATATGACCGAACCTAACCAACCCTACCTAACCTAACCTAACCTATATTTATCGGTAAGGTTAGGTTAGGTAGCCAAAAAAAGCTAGGTTAGGTTAGGTTAGGTAGGTTAGGTAGACGAAAAAACATTAATTCATGAAAACTTGGCTTATTAGGCAAATCGGGCCTTGAATAGTAGGCTGAGAAGTGCATTCTGGCTATTAGGTACGACATATATATATATATATATATATATATATATATATATATATATATATATATATATATATATATATATATATATACATATATATATATATATATATATATATATATATATATATATATATATATATATATATATATATATATATATATATATATATATATGCAATTGACGATCACTAAACACTGATCATTTGTATTCGGAAAAACCACAAAGAAATGTGAAAGAGAGATGAACGTTTCGGCCTGTTAAAGCCGTTGTCAACATCAGACTGACTAGAGGAAGAGAGAGTGGATACAGGCCAGCACCAAGGAACCTGACCAAACCATCTCTAGGGAAAGGATTACCAGAAACAAGAGAGGTCAAAGAGGATTAAGCGGTCAGAGAATAAGGAAAAAGATTAAAGAAAAGCCTCATGAACACACAATAAATGAATATAAAATTGTAATGAGACATTGTAAGCCTCCCTTTCAGAGTTTTTCTAAAACTGTTGTGCAATATTGTAACTTAAAACAGGGTCAAATTTGTACATACCAGTACTAACATTGAGAAGATTTGGGCATTGACTAATTAGCGCAGACTCAATTAAATTCCGTTCCACAAAGCTATTGCAATTGGCAATGCTTTTTGCCCAAACCCAATTAATAGTGTGATCACACAAACTTGTATGTAGATACAAAGCATTAGACGTTTGGGCAGTTCTTATACTATAAGCATGTTGGGACATACGTAATTGTAAGGATTTTCCTGTTTGTCCAAGGTACACAGACTCACAATCATTGCAGGGAATCGAATACACACAACTTGCTGTACCAGGGGAGTTTTTTATTAAATTAGACTTAATCGCATTATTAGTGAACACCAAATTGATATTAAGGTTCTTAAAAACTGGGGAAAGTTTCTCAAATCCCATCGCATAAGGTACCACCAATGAATTTCTATTTTCTGGTTTCGCTTTGGAGACATTATTATAAAACGTACGTTTAGCTTTCCCAAACGAACAATCCCAAAACATCTTAGGGTACTGTAAACTCTTCCCAATTTCATATATTTTAGCTATCTCTTCATCAAAAAACTCAGGGCTGCATACCCTCAAAGCTCGAAGAAACATTCCTGAAAATACTGCCTGTTTAACTTTACTATGATGATTCGAATAATAATGAACAAACGACCCCACGTTGGTAGGTTTTCTATACACATTAAATTTGAACCTTCTATTGACTCTATGAATCATAATGTCCAAAAACGGAAGAGTACCATTCTCCTCATTTTCGCATGTGAATTTTATTGAAGGTACCAAAGAATTAAGTTCATTAAGAAAAACAATTTGGTCTTGGTCACTCGGCAATAAGCACAAAATATCGTCGACATACCTAAACCAGACTACATTAGCGGGGATAATCCTGGATAAGATCTTTGTTTCGAAGAACTCCAAATACAAATTGCTCAAAACTGGGGAAAGGGGATTGCCCATAGCCATTCCAAATGTTTGTTTGAAATTTTTTCCATTGAAACTGAAATAATTGTCTTTTATACATAATTTGATAAGTTCCAACACCTTATTGGTCTGCAAGCTCAAATTATATTTAGGCAGTTCCTCACGTTGGTATTCTAACAAATCATCAACAGGTACTTTAGTGAATAAAGCAGTCACGTCAAAACTTACTAGTTTAAAATCAAAATTCAAATTTAGTGTGGATAGCTTATTAATTAAGTCTACATTATTAGTTAAGTGCGAGTTAGAAATAGTACGAACCATAGGGGACAAAACTTTAACCAACCACTTAGAAAGTTTATAAGCCGCCGAACCAACTGAACTAATAACCGGTCTAACTGGATTAAGAGGTTTATGGGTTTTTATTAGACCATACATATAAGGTAGAGAGGGAGATCGACTTGTTAGCCTAGAAATCAACTCTTTATCGCCTTTGCACAAAGTTTTGAGAGTTTTGTTAAAATGTGCGGTCACTTTTTCAGCAGGATCTCTGTTAACCAATAGGTAAGTATTCCTGTCTTCCAAAAGTAACTCCATTTTTCGAACATAGTCATCCATATTCATAATAACTACTGCATTTGACTTATCAGCCTTGGAAATATGTAATGAATGATCTTTTTTGAGATTTTTGAACGCATGAATAAATCGACTTGGACAATTAGGTACAGAATTGTTAAGTAAAACGCCATACATCATATCTTTGCACACATTAATATCTTCAACTGAGACATCACTATACTTTTCGAGATTACAGTTGAAGATATTAATGTGTGCAAAGGTATGATGTATGGTGTTTTACTTAACAATTCTGTACTTAACTGTCCAAGTCGATTTATTCATGCGTTCAAAAATCACAAAAAGATCATTCATTACATATTTCCAAGGCTGATAAGTCAAATGCAGTAGTTATTATGAATAAGGATGACTATGTTCGAAAAATGGAGTTACTTCTGGAAGATAGAGATACTTACCTATTGGTTAACAGAGATTCTACTGAAAAAGTGATCGCACATTTTAACAAAACTCTCAAAACTTTGTGCAAAGGCGATAAAGAGTTGATTTCTAGGCTAACAAGTCGATCTCCCTCTCTACCTTATATGTATGGTCTAATAAAAACCCATAAACCTCTTAATCCAGTTAGACTGATTATTAGTTCAGTTGGTTCGGCGGCTTATCAACTTTCTAAGTGGTTGGTTAAAGTTTTGTCCCCTATGGTTCGTACTATTTCTAACTCGCACTTAACTAATAATGTAGACTTAATTAATAAGCTATCCACACTAAATTTGAATTTTGATTTTAAACTAGTAAGTTTTGACGTGACTGCTTTATTTACTAAAGTACCTGTTGATGATTTGTTAGAATACCTACGTGAGGAACTGCCTAAATATAATTTGAGCTTGCAGACCAATAATGTGTTGGAACTTATGAAATTATGTATAAGCGACAATTATTTCAGTTTCAATGGAAAAATTTTCAAACAAACATTTGGAATGGCTATGGGCAATCCCCTTTCCCCAGTTTTGAGCAATTTGTATATGGAGTACTTCGAAACAAAGATCTTATCCAGGATTATCCCAGCTAATGTAGTCTGGTTTAGGTATGTCGACGATATTTTGTGCTTATTGCCGAGTGACCAAGACCAAATTGTTTTTCTTAATGAACTTAATTCTTTGGTACCTTCAATAAAATTCACATGCGAAAATGAGGAGAATGGTACTCTTCCGTTTTTGGACATTATGATTCATAGAGTCAGGTTATCTTGAGATGATTTCGGGGCTTTAGTGTCCCCGCGGCCCGGTCTTCGACCAGGCCTCCACCCCCAGGAAGCAGCCCGTGACAGCTGACTAACACCCAGGTACCTATTTACTGCTAGGTAACAAGGGCATAGGGTGAAAGAAACTCTGCCCATTGTTTCTCGCCGGCGCCCGGGATCGAACCCGGGACCACAGGATCACAAGTCCAGCGTGCTGTCCGCTCGGCTCCCAATAGTCAACAGAAGGAGTCAATAGAAGGTTCAAATTTAATGTGTATAGAAAACCTACCAACGTGGGGTCGTTTGTTCATTATTATTCGAATCATCATAGTAAAGTTAAACAGGCAGTATTTTCAGGAATGTTTCTTCGAGCTTTGAGGGTATGCAGCCCTGGTTTTTTTTTATGAAGAGATAGCTAAAATACATGAAATTGGGAAGAGTTTACAGTACTCTAAGATGTTTTTGGATTGTTCGTTTGGGAAAGCTAAACGTACGTTTTATAATAATGTCTCCAAAGCGAAACCAGAAAATAGAAATTCATTGGTGGTACCTTATGCGATGGGATTTGAGAAATTTTCCCCAGTTTTTAAGAACCTTAATATCAATTTGGTGTTCACTAATAATACGATCAAGGCTAATTTAATAAAAAAAACTCCCCTGGTACAGCAGGTTGTGTGTATTCGATTCCCTCCAATGATTGTGAGTCTGTGTACCTTAGACAAACAGGAAAATCCTTACAATTACGTATGTCCCAACATGCTTATAGTAAAAGAACTGACCAAACGTCTAATGCTTTGTATCTACATACAAGTTTGTGTGATCACACTATTAATTGGGTTTGGGCGAAAAGCATTGCCAATTGCAATGGCTTTGTTGAACGGAATTTAATTGAATCTGCCCTAATTCGTCAATGTCCAAATCTTCTCAATGTTAGTACTGGTATGTACAAACTTGACCCTGTTTTAAGTTACAATATTGCACAACAGTTTTAGAAAAAACTCTGAAAGGGAGGCTTACAATGTCTCATTACAATTTTATATTCATTTACTGTGTGTTCATGAGGCTTTTCTTTAATCTTTTTCCTTATTCTCTGACCGCTTAATCCTCTTTGACCTCTCTTGTTTCTGGTAATCCTTTCCCTAGAGATGGGTTGGTCAGGTTCCTTGGTGCTGGCCTGTATCCACTCTCTCTTCCTCTAGTCAGTCTGATGTTGACAACGGCTTTAACAGGCCGAAACGTTCATCTTTCTTTCTCATTTCTTTGTGGTTTTTCCGCATATATATATATATATATATATATATATATATATATATATATATATATATATATATATATATATATATATATATATATATATATATATATATTTAATGTGTATAGAAAACCTACCAACGTGGGGTCGTTTGTTCATTATTATTCGAATCATCATAGTAATATATATATATATATATATATATATATATATATATATATATATATATATATATATATATATATATATATATATATATAAATATATATATATATACATATATATATATATATATTTTTATATTTTGGTAGCAGTCTTTCCTGTAGACATATATTATTAAATATGACCGAAAAAGTAAGATTAATAATTCTAACATGAATTTTCTCAATCTTTCGTACATTACGCTTCACTGTTGGAGGTAAATCAAAAATCAATTCTCCAAAATTCATTTTTATTTCTAGTCTGACGTGACACGGGCGCGTTTCGTAAAACTTATTACATTTTCAAAGACTTTAGTTCACAAATACACAACTGAATAGAACTTACGTATCTCCGATTTTATATCTACATTTGAGTGAGGTGGAAGGGGTGATGTGGCATTAACACAAGACAGAACAAAATTTTGAATGAACATGAATTTTGAACATGAATTTTGGAGAATTGATTTTTGATTAACCTCCAACAGTGAAGCGTAATGTACGAAAGATTGAGAAAATTCGTGTTAGAATTATTAATCTTACTTTTTCGGTCATATTTAATAATATATATATATATATATATATATATATATATATATATATATATATATATATATATATATATATATATATATATATATATATATATATTATATATATATATATATATATATATATATATATATATATATATATATATATATATATATATATATATATATATATATATATATATATATATATATATATATATATATATATATATATATATATATATATATATATATATGCGGTTTAAATACCAGGTTTTGTACCAGGTTTAAATATGCTTAGGAAAGGTGAGTGTCGATTTGGATCAATATGTAGGTTTTTCCATCCTGACATGTGCCAAACCTCACTGGAGGACAGAAAATGCTATGACCTCAGCTGCCCACACTTTCACGTGAAAGGCACGGAACGCTACATAAAGAGTGGCAAGCAGGATAATGAATTTGGAGGAAACTCTCTAAATTTTTTATACCAGACCGGCAGAGAATTCAAAAGGAGCAGCATGGAGAATGTATGGAGCTGGATGCCAGATCCACTTGCATTCCAGAATTACAGATACAATTACCCACCGAAAGGGAACTACAACTACGACAGACAACTGTCCTACAACAATCATTACTGGTCAGAACAAACTCATTATGTCCACGAATAATGGGCTTGCCGAAAAAGTCTCCCATTCAAACTATCACTAATAGAGTAACCTCATTCATCTTTGCCAACATACAAGGACTGAAAACAAGAATAAACAACAAAGTACAGTTCATAAATGGCCTCCTCACGGAGTCAAATGCAGTATTTGGAGCTTTCACAGAAACCCGTGCAGGGGAATTGTTGGACAGTGAGATCTGGATTCCAGGATATAACCTATACAGGTGTGATAGGAAAATTAGGTCACATGGAGGAGTGGGTCTGTATATTAGGGAAGACCTTGTATGCTCGGAGCTCCTAAACGTTACAAATGAGGTGGTAGAGGTACTGGGATTAAAAATAGAGAAAATAAATTTAGTGATTATTCTAATATACAAACCGCCAGATGCAATGGCTGAGGAATTCACAGAACAGATAAGCAAAATAGAGAATAGCCTTGATAATTTGGAGAACCCGATACCTGATATTATCTTCCTAGGTGACTTCAACTTGCCTAGTCTCAGGTGGAAAATAGCAAACAATAATATTATACCAGGAAATCTATCAGGACCTAACCAACCACAGATTAGAGAACTACTTAGATTCTGTGACAAATTTTCACTCAATCAGCAGATATCGGAGCCAACGAGAAATGAAAATATTCTAGATCTGGTCTTTACGAACAATGAAGACATTATGAGAGACATTACGATATCAGATACCACATACTCAGATCACAAGCTCATTGAAGTGCAAACGACCATCAATACTCAGAATAGACCTAAAACGTTGATAAAGCGAGAAGGGCTATTCAGTAAATTCAAAATTAATAATAAAAGGATAGACTGGGAGATAATAAACAGGGAACTTACAAACATTCCATGGGGAACTGTTCTAAGTAATACATGTCCTACAGAAGGAATAGAAAAACTGACTTCAGAAGCGTATCAAGTCTGTCTGAAACATGTTCCTTTGAGGAAAGCCAGAAAGAGATCTAACGTAGAAAGAGAACGCAGACGACACTATAAACGCTGGAAAAAAATAACGGAACTGCTTATGCAGACACGAATTTCCCGTCAAAGAAGGAATAATTTAAATAGGGAGATTGAAGAAATCGAGCGGAAATTGAAACACTCATATGAAACTGAAGAAAGGCAGTTAGAACAGAAAGCAATTCAGGAAATATAGAAAAATCCAAAATATTTCTTCTCATATGCGAAATCAAAAGCAAAAACCATTGCCAGTATTGGACCTATTCGTACAAGTGAAGGTTCATACACGGAGGATGACAAAGAAATTAGTGAAATCCTAAAAAAACAGTATGAGGACATGTTTAGCACTCCAATAAACAACATAAAGGTGGAAGATCCAGACAATTTCTTTATGCGGGATATTCAAACCCCTGTAAATATAACTGATATAAACACGAGCGCACTAAATTTTGAAAGAGAAATTGAAAACATGCCCATGCACTCGGCCCCAGGTCCAGACTCATGGAACTCAATATTTATAAAGAAATGCAAAGTGCCGGTAGCACAGGCACTCAGTATAGTGTGGAGGAAGCGCTTAGACACGGGGGAGATACCAGATGCACTTAAAGTAGCAGACATAGCCCCTCTACAGAGGGGAGGGAGCAAAGCATTGGCAAAGAATTATAGACCAGTTGCACTAACATCGCACATCATAAAAGTATTTGAGAGAGGGTGATTAGGAGTCAGGTCACCAATTTCATGGAGACCAATGACTTTCAAAACCCAGGCCAACATGGATTTCGAGCGGGAAGATCGTGCCTCTCACAGCTACTTGAGCATTATGACAAAGTCACTGAGGCATTAGAAGAAAAACAGAATGCTGATGTGATATACACGGACTTCGCAAAGGCTTTCGATAAATGTGACCATGGCGTGATAGCACACAAAATGAAATCAATGGGAATAACCTGTAAAGTAGGAAGCTGGATACTCAGTTTTCTGTCAAACAGGACTCAGCGAGTAACGGTCAACCATATAAAATCTAGTCCAAGTGCAGTTAAAAGCTCTGTACCTCAGGGTACAGTCCTTGCACCGCTGCTTTTCCTTATTCTCATATCAGATATAAACAAAAATACAAGTCACAGCTTCGTATCATCCTTTGCAGATGACACAAAAATCAGTATGAAAATTACCTCGGCTGAAGACATTGAAAAACTTCAAGCTGATATTAATAAAGTTTTCGACAGGGCATCAGAAAATAACATGATGTTTAACAGTGATAAATTCCAGGTACTCAGGTACGATAAAAATGAGGACCTTAAACATAATACAGAGTACAAAACACAATCAAATGTACCCATAGTAGAAAAACAGCATGTAAAGGATTTGGGAATAATAATGTCTGACGACCTAACGTTTAAGGAGCATAACCAAGCAAATATTGCGACAGCCAGAAAAATGATAGGATGGATTACGAGAACTTTCAAATCCAGGGATCCCATCACAATGGTTGTACTCTTCAAGGCACTTGTGTTGTCCCGTCTTGAGTACTGCTCAGTACTCACTTCCCCCTTCAGAGCAGGAGAGATTGCTGAAATAGAGGGAATACAGAGAACATATACGGCACGCATAGACGCAATAAAGCACCTAAATTATTGGGATCGTCTCAAAGCCCTCCAAATGTACTCATTAGAAAGAAGACGAGAGAGATATCAAATAATATACACCTGGAAGATACTGGAGGGCTAAGTACCAAATCTACACAGAAAAATAACAACGTACTGGAGTGAACGATATGGAAGAAAATGTAGAATAGAACCAGTGAAGAGCAGAGGTGCCATAGGCACAATCAGAGAACACTGTATAAACATCAGAGGTCCGCGGTTGTTCAACGTCCTCCCAGCAAGCATAAGAAATATTGCCGGAACAACCGTGGACATCTTCAAGAGGAAACTAGATTTATTCCTCCAAGGAGTGCCGGACCAACCGGGCTGTGGTGGGTATGTGGTCCTGCGGGCCGCTCCAAGCAACAGCCTAGTGGACCAAACTCTCACAAGTCAAGCCTGGCCTCGGGCCGGGCTTGGGGAGTAGAAGAACTCCCAGAACCCCATCAACCAGGTATCAACCAGGTATATATATATATATATATATATATATATATATATATATATATATATATATATATATATATATATAAATATATATATATATATATATATATATATATATATATATATATATGTATATATATATATATATATATATATATATATATATATATATATATATATATATATATATATATATATATATATTGTGACGGTAAAGCGTTGGTGTTCGGCTGTTTCAAGCTAGGGGCAGGGCCTCGTCACATTAAAGAAAAAAAAGAGAAAAAGGTGGAACTTTCGTCTGTGGTAAGGTAATGGGAAGATACACAAAACACAAGTAAATTTAACAATGAAATTTTAATTACGTTAGAAAAACAAGACATGAATAAAATTAAGTATAACATATAACAGAGAAGTCAACAAACAAAATAATAAGAATAATCACTGGGAAATGAAAAGTTACGTTAAGACAAGTGAGTTACAGTGATAGCAAAATAAATAATAAAGATGATGCCGGAATATTGGCTTCGAGCGGCCACCTCCCTTAGTACACGAAAGCCAAGGCTTAGTCTACCAATGAGAGAAGTCAACTGCAAGGAGCACTGGAATATTCTGCCTACTCTGGGCCGCTGCAGCCCAGACATCAACTTGTGGCGGAGGGTGGAGGGCAGGTGCGACGGGACACCAGCCAATCAGCAACAGTCTGGCGATGGACAAGCAGTTTGCCGGTTTACAGTGGCGGGGGCGAGCAGGTGTGCCAGTGTGCTGGATACGTTTTGCTCTCTGGGCAAAACGTTTTGGAGATACTTGCTGGATATATCTTCTATATTATCTGTTGTTGTAACGTACTTTGGAGGGAAGAGCAGGCTCAATCTCTCTTGAAAGAGATTATCGTCACAACTCTCCCCCGAAGCCTGCGGTTCTGGAAGAAGTACGTCGTTATGTGGTGGAGTAATAGGTGGAGTTGCTTCTACTTCATAAACTTTTCATTTGCCAGTGATTATTCATATTATTTTGTTTGTTGCCTTGTCTTGCATATTTTATGTGATTACCTTTATTCATGTCTTGTTTTTCTAGAGTAATTCAAATTTCATTGTTTATATACTTGTGTTTTGTGTCTTCCCATTACCTTACCACAGACGAAAGGACCAACTTTTCTCTTTTTTTTTATTATGTGACGAGGCCCTGCCCCTAGCTTTTGAAACAGCCGAACACCAACGATTTGCCGTCACATAACGTGGGGGCCTGTCCGGGAGCTTCACTCAGGTACTGGTGCCAAGTAGTAAATTTATGGTAAGCGTATTTGGCTTTGGTAACGTAGCTTTTCACTATTTTTCATATTCAATTTTATTTTCATATGGTGCTGTGTGTATTGTGCATTCCGAGAGTAGCATATGGTGAAGGTGAGACAACTTTGGATTACGTGGTGACTGTAGGCCTCAGTCATTCTCTTAATTGGTCATCTCTCCCTCCGTGTTATTACTCGTGTTTACCATCTTTTGTCCCTAGGATATTTCTCATATTTTCAGCAGATCATCATATTGGTACCCTGGTACTGTGGTCTGTCCCCGGGTCAAGTGCACCTAATCTTCTGCAATCTGACAGTAGGAGGATAAAGAGGGCCATAGTTCCTCTAGCACGAACTTTAGTTGCTGAATTGGGACCTCAGCAGCAGTTCTCGTCACCAGTTGACACCTCGCACCCCTACACGTCGGTCAGAGATGATGATACATACATTGGTAGGGAATTAGCTTTCTTTTTCAAAGCACAAAAGTTCTCTAATTCTGTAAGTATCATATTAATTTCAGTGGGAAAACTTGCTTATGTCCTATAGAGACTCGGCAAGGTATGCCTACATCCTTGGACTACCAATTTTACTTTTGAGGCAATTAACTGTTTCATTTGTTTTAGAAAATGAGTTTCACTTGTTTAGTAGGATTTTCTTGCCCTTATCCTCTTACATGAGTACCGGGTACAAGATTTCCTGCGACCTTGATTTAATTAATCATTTAACATCTTGTAATTAACTTTAATTGTTAAAGATTCCACAGGATAGGTACCAGTTGCCACGTTGTCCTGTTTCTGACATTCACTATATCACAACGGTATATTCGTTGTGCATTTATTTGCTAATTTCACCATGTTTCGTCTCCAAGCTTTCCGTGCAGATCCAGCAGGTGAAATAGGGACTTTAAGTCGTGCCAAGATGACTGAATTACAAACTCTTGCACATGAGTATCAACTAGAAGTTCCCTACCAAGCCAACAAAAATGAGATACACAACCTGATACTGGATCATTTCTTAGAGCAAGGTAAGATAGACTCTGAAACTCACGAAACTTACTTTATTGCAGATAAAACTGATATGGCAACGATGAAACTCAAAACAGAGCTGGCCAAGATTGAACGCGAGCAGCAAAGGGAAGCAGCTGCCATGCGAAGGGAAGAACAAGAACGTGAGGCTGCCTTGAGGAAGGAAGAACAAGAACGTGAGATTGCCTTACTCCGTGAACGTGAACGAATACAGCTCGAAACAAAACGACGCCAGTTGGAGATGCAACACGAACATGACAAGCAAAACGCAACTCTGGCTATGGAATGTCGTCAACGAGAAATCGCGTTGGAAACTTCACACCTCGCTCAACGCCAGCAAGATACCGCCAATCTTCCCGTCAGTTTCATTATATCACATGCAAGTAAGTTAATGCCACCATTCGTAGAGACAGAAGTTGATGTGTTTTTCACCACCTTTGAAACCCTTGCTAATCAACTTAGTTGGCCTGCCGACCAATGGGCAACCCTTCTCAGAGTACATGTTACAGGTAGAGCTGCAGTTACACTCAGTACTTTGGCGTCTGAGAATGACTACCAGACTCTGAAACAAGTAGTGTTGGACGGCTACCTTCTCTCCACCGAAAGTTATCAAAGGAAATTCCGTGACCACCTGAAGGCAAGTACCACTACCTTTCTCGAATTTGCTAAAACCAAAAGGAGATATTTTATGAAATGGCTGGAAGCAGTACATGTCTCTACCTTTGCAGAACTCGTCAACCTCATGATAGTTGAAGAATTCTTGAGGCGTGTGCCGCCTCCTGTCCGTCTATATTTAGCAGATAAAGAAGAAACCGACTACCTAAAGTGTGCTAAGTCGGCTGACACTTACAGCCTCATCCACCGGCTGACACCAGAACCATCCTCCAGTAAGAAGTCGTGGTACAGTTACGAGAAAGTGAGTACCGATCAAGCTGGCTCGCAATTGTACTGTAAGTATTGTAGACTCTATGGACATACCATAGATAAATGTGGTAAGTCTCAATACAAAGGAACCACCGAAACGCAAAAACCCAAACCAACTCCTCCTAAGTCCGGTAAGCCTGTGATGAATGTTGGTGTTCATGTTAATGATCTTTCTCTTTTCAGTAAACACCTGTATACTGGAACTGTCTCTGCCAACGGTTCAAATCCGGAGGAACGTTTCAAAGTGAAGATCTTGAGGGACACAGCGGCTCTACAATCGATTATTTTGAAGGCGGCTGTGCCCAATATCGCCCAAACCGGAGAAACTGTCTTCATCACTGACCTCACTGCTACCACTCCTTATCCTCTCGTCAGAGTCCACCTGAATTGTCCCTTCGTGAGCGAAGAAGTCCAAGTCGCCATCAGGGAAAAGCCTTTTCCCATGCCTGGAATGCAACTTCTCCTGGGCAACGACTTGGCAGAAGACCTGCAACCGACCAACCTGATCGTCATGGACAAACCCCAGGTGTGTACCTCTGTGATGGATAATCCCATTTTTGAGTATGTTCCAGCAAAGGTTCAAGAGAGTGATGAAGTTTCTCCTCCGGTTTTAGTGACCACCCGTGCACAAGCTGCACGACCACAGCCAGCTGACTCTACTGCTACCGCTGTCCCTCAAGACCCTCAGAAACTACCCCCGAATCTGACCAAGTTGGAGTTCCGTAAGTTACAGAGGGAAGATCTTACCTTGACACCATTATTTTTCCAGGCTGAGACTCAACCTGACGGTATTCCTGGGTTCTTCCTAGAGAACGAACTGCTCTACCGCAGATATAGACCCAGTAAATTGAAGGAGGAGGACGATTGGGCCAACGTCGAACAACTAGTGATTCTTGCCAGCCTGCGGCCCACTATTCTACACCTGGCCCACGGAGCACTCTCCTACTACGGATTTAACAAGACCTACCATGGAATCCGTCAAGACTACTACTGGCCAGGTATGGTAAATAGCGTCAAACAGTACGTCAAACAGTGTCATACATGTCAGTTGGCAGGTAAACCGAACATCTCTATTCCCAGAGCACCACTGACTCCCATACAGGTGCCTGCGGAACCTTTCCACAGACTTATTATAGACTGTGTTGGTCCTTTACCTCGGACCAGTTCAGGTGACGCCTATATCTTAACCATCCTGTGTCCTACCACCAGATACCCCATAGCAGTTCCAGTAAAGAACATTACGGCTGCTACGGTTGTGAAACACTTATTGAAGATCTTCACCCCGTATGGATTTCCAAGGGAGGTTCAGAGCGACTGTGGCACCAACTTCACCAGTGATCTCTTCAAGAGGACACTGGAAGAGTTCAACATCAAACAGGTATTGTCCAGCCCCTATCATCCTGCTTCACAGGGTTCTCTTGAGCGTAGTCATCAGACTATTAAAGCACTCCTGAAGAAGTTTTGTAATGAAACCTCTAAGGATTGGGATAAGCAAATCGACCTAATAATGTGTATCTATAGAAGTCTTCCCAATGAGTCCCTAGGAATATCTCCTTATGAGATGCTCTACGGACGTAAGTGCCGTACTCCTCTCAAGGCTTTCAAAGACTCTCTACGTGATGCCACCTTCAGTGAGCATCAGAATGTGCCCCAGTTTCTTCAAAACCTACAACACATTCTAGAGAGGGTCCGCAGTTTTGCCCAAGATAATCTATTGAAAGCACAGGAGAGGATGAAGACTCATTACGACCAGACCAGCAAAGTAAGGAAATTTAAGCCGGGAGACTTCGTACTTGCTTATTTCTCTATCCCAGGTTCTCCTTTACAAAACAGGTTTTCAGGACCCTACCGCATCAAGGAGTGCAGAAATAACCACAACTACGTTCTAGAGACTCCACATAGGCGGCGGAAGACCCAGTTGTGCCACGTCAACCTCCTGAAGCTATATAACGGTACTCCTCCCACTGTCATGATAACCTACTCTTCCTTTAAAGAGCCATACATCCACAGTGAGACCTTCCCTGCTTCTCCTCCCGAAAGCACTGACCACTGACAAGGAGTCAGCGCTTTCTAATTCGGAAATCCTAACTAATCTTCCCAACTATTTTCAGGACAATCATAGTGCACCTCTTGTCAAGATCTTCAAAGAACATCAGGAGTTGTTCCGAGATGACCCCTAAGAGTGTAATGTTACCCAGCACGACATCCAACTGCTCCCTAACACCCGGCCGATTCGTCAACCCTTCTACTGAATCAGCCCTAGCAAGAAGGAAGTCATGCGTGCTGAGGTGCAGTACCTCTTGGATCATGGACTGGCTACACCTTGTGAGTCCCCCTGGGCCTCACCCTGTATCTTGGTGCCAAAACCCCAAGGTAAGGTGAGACTGTGCACGGATTTCCGTAAGTTAAATAATGTGACTGTCAAGGATGCATACCCCTTGCCAAGGATAGATGACATTCTTGACGCCATTGGTAATGCCCAGTACTTGTCCCAAGTGGAATTGCTTAAGGGGTATTACCAAGTGCGTGTAACAGAGCGAGCCAAAGAAATATCTGCCTTTATCACTCCCTTTGAACTTTTCAGATATGAACGCCTTCCTTTCGGACTATGTAATGCACCGGCCACCTTTCAGAGAGCTGTCAACCGCGTCATCCAGGGCTTGGATAACACGTACGCCTATTTGGATGATATCGTCATAGCATCCAACACCTGGAGCGAACATCTGCTCCAGTTGCAACGATTCTTCGCCAAGCTCCTGACAGCCGGCCTCCCCATCAACCTGGGCAAGTCCGAATTCGCCAAAGGTAAAGTGCGTTATCTGGGTCATGTGATTGGGAGTGGCAGCCTAGCTCCGTTAGACACACACACTCAAGCCATACAGCATTATCCACAGCCTACCACCAGGAAGCAGCTCCTGCGCTTCCTTGGTCTTGCCTCTTACTACCGTAGGTTTGTGAGAAATTTTAGTACAGTCGCCACACCATTAATCATTTTAACCAGTCCCAAGCAACGGTATAATTGGACCATGCAGCAAACCGTTGCTTTCGAAAACAACTCAAATTCCTTCTCTGTTCTAATCCCATTCTCGCCTCGCCAGATATCACCAAGCCTTTCGTCCTTCATGTCGACGCCAGTGGTACCGGCATCGGTGGTGTCCTGATGCAGCAACGAGGCGAGGAGGTTCTACCTGTCAGCTACTACAGCTACAAGTTGAAACCCCACTAGAGGAACTACAGCACTATTGAAAAGAAGCTACTCTCCATCGTCCTGAATCTCCAGCACTTTGCTCCATACCTACAAGGTGCCAAGTCTACCACCATCTTCTCAGACCACAATCCTCTCCGTTTCTTACATCAAGCCCAATTCACTAACCAACGTCTTCTACGATGGGCTTTATATCTGCAAGATTTCAACCTGGAGATCCGCTATATCAAGGGTTCTGACAACATCATAGCCGACGCCCTCTCCAGAGTCTATGAAGTAGAAGAAACTCCAACTATTACTCCACCACATGAAGACGTAACTTCTTCCAGAACTGCAGGCTTCGGGGGAGAGTTGTGACGATAATCTCTTTCAAGAGAGATTGAGCCTGCTCTTCCCTACAAAATTATGTCAAAATACAAGATACGTTCACCAAGTATCGCCAAACGTTTTGCCCAGAGAGCAAATCGTACCCAGCACACCTGGCCACCGCCGTAACCAGCTAACTGCTCATCCTTTGCCTGCCTGTTGCTGATTGGCTGGTGTCTCGTCACACCTGCCCTCCGCCACCACCACAAGTCGACGTCTGGGCTGCAGTGCGCCAGTCTCGTCAGAATATCTCAGTGCTCCATGCAGTTGACATCTCTCGCTGGTAGACTAAGCCTTGGCTTTCGTGTACTAAGGGAGGTGGCAGCTCGAAGCCAGTATTCCAGCACTCATAATTTATTTTGCTATCACTGTAACTTACTTGTCTTAGCGTAACTTTTCATTTGCCAGTGATTATTCATGTTATTTTGTTTGTTGACTTATCCTGCATATTTTTATGAGATTACCTTTATTCATCTCTTTGTTTTCTAGAGTAATTAAAATTTCATTGTTTATATACTTGTGTTTTGTGTGTCTTCCCATTACCTTACCACAGACGAAAGGACCAACTTTTCTCTTTTTTTTTATTATGTAACGAGGCCCTACCCCTAGCTTTTGAAACAGCCGAACACCAAGGCTTTACCATCACAGTATCATCGAGCAAAAATTCTTAATCGACATGAACTTCAAACCCGCCATATACTGCAGGTATGTTGATGACATTTTTACACAGGTATCTGATGTCAGACGTCTGCAGGAGCTGAAGGAGGCA
The DNA here is from genome assembly GCF_040958095.1 of Procambarus clarkii. Classification (NCBI taxonomy): domain Eukaryota; kingdom Metazoa; phylum Arthropoda; class Malacostraca; order Decapoda; family Cambaridae; genus Procambarus; species Procambarus clarkii. Next base: position 30,733,288 of record NC_091194.1, read on the forward strand.
TCTGAGCAGAATTCTGTGTTGCGTTTCACTTACGAGATGGAGAAGGATGGGAAGCTGCCCTTTCTAGATGTAACAGTCATGGAAAGGGGCGGAGGTTTCCACACTGCAGTCTACACTAAGGAAACAAACATAGGAATGTGCCTAAATGCCAACAGTGACTGCCCAGACAGGTACAAGAGGAGTGTTGTTAATGCTTATGTCGACCGTGCTCTCAGCCACAGCTCAGGATGGAGGCAAGTCGACGAAGAACTCTGTAGGGAAAGGCAGGTCCTAGTCAACAACGGCTTCTCCAATGGTTTCGTTGAAGACATCATAAGAAGGAAAGTGAAACGCCATACAACCTCTGAAGAGACAACTAACACAACACCTATACCCCCTATTAGACTATTTTACAGGAACTTCTTTTCCACAGCTCATAAAACGGAGGAAAGGGTCCTGAAAGATATTGTTAATAGAAACGTTATCCCTACAGACAAAAATCAGAAGATACAAATAACGATTTACTATAAAACCAAAAAAAACGGCCAGCCTATTCATGAGAAACTCTCCAGACACAAAGCAGAACGCTTTAAAAGAGACCAACGTCATCTATGCCTTCAAATGCCCTCTTGGGGACTGTAAGCCTCAAAAAACTCAGTATATAGGCAAGACAACAACATCTCTTTCCAGGCGTTTAACGATGCATAAGCAACAGGGCTGCATTCAGGAACATATAATCTCTTCCCACAACCAAACCATCACCAGAGAAATCTTAGCAAACAACACAGAAATCATCGATAGATACAGCGATAGCAGGCGGCTTGACATCTGCGAGGCACTACACATCAAGAAATCAACACCAGCAATCAACAGTCAATATATGCGTTACACATCTCCGATTTGTTTATATCTACATTTGAGTGAGGTGGATGGGGTGAGGTGGTAATTAATAGGGTATTAATTTCATCAACACAAGTCTGGAGCGGAGTCTTGAGGTGGGTAGAATATAGTTGTGCATTAATTGGCTGTTGATTGCTGGTGTTGACTTTTTAATGTGTAGTGCCTCGCAAATGTCAAGCCGCCTGCTATCGCTGTACCTATCGATGATTTCTGTGTTGTTTACTAGGATTTCTCTGGCGATGGTTTGGTTGTGGGAAGAGATTATATGTTCCTTAATGGAGCCCTGTTGCTTATGCATCGTTAAACGCCTAGAAAGATATGTTGTTGTCTTGCCTATATACTGGGTTTTTTGGAGCTTACAGTCCCCAAGAGGGCATTTGAAGGCATAGACGACGTTGGTCTCTTTTAAAGCGTTCTCCTTTGTGTCTGGAGAGTTTCTTATGAGTAGGCGGGCCGTTTTTCTGGTTTTATAGTAAATCGTCAGTTGTATCCTCTGATTTTTGTCTGTAGGGATAACGTTTCTATTAACAATGTCTTTCAGGACCCTTTGCTCTGTTTTATCAGCTGTGGAAAAGAAGTTCCTGTAAAATAGTCTAATAGGGGGTATAGGTGTTGTGTTAGTTGTCTCTTCAGAGGTTGCATGGCGTTTCACTTTCCTTCTTATGATGTCTTCGACGAAACCATTGGAGAAGCCGTTGTTGACTAGGACCTGCCTTACCCTACAGAGTTCTTCGTCGACTTGCTTCCATTCTGAGCTGTGGCTGAGAGCACGGTCGACATATGCGTTAACAACACTCCTCTTGTACCTGTCTCGGCAGTCGCTGTTGGCATTTAGGCACATTCCTATGTTCGTTTCCTTAGTGTAGACTGCAGTGTGGAAACCTCCGCTCTTTTCCATGACTGTTACATCTAGAAAGGGCAGCTTCCCATCCTTTTCCATCTCGTAAGTGAAACGCAGCACGGAACTCTGCTCAAACGCCTCCTTCAGCTCCTGCAGATGTCTGACATCAGGTACCTGTGTAAAAATGTCGACATTTTAGAATTATTAATCTTACTTCTTCGGTCATATTTAATAATATATATATATATATATATATATATATATATATATATATATATATATATATATATATATATATATATATATATATATAAATATATATATATATATATATATATATATATATATATATATATATATATATATATATATATATATATTATTAAATATGACCGATAAAGTAAGATTAATAATTCTAACACGAATTTTCTCAATCTTTCGTACATTACGCTTCACTGTTGGAGGTAAATCATATATATATATATATATATGTCGTACCTAGTAGCCAGAACGCACTTCTCAGCCTATTATGCAAGGCCCGATTTGCCTAATAAGCCAAGTTTTCCTGAATTAATATATTTTCTCAAATTTTTTTCTTATGAAATGATAAAGCTACTAATTTCATTATATATGAGGTCAATTTTTTGTTATTGGAGTTAAAATTAGGGTAGATATATGACCGAACCTAACCAACCCCACCTAACCTAACCTAACCTATCTTTATAGGTTAGGTTAGGTTAGGTAGCTGAAAAAGTTAGGTTAGGTTAGGTTAGGTAGGTTAGGTAGTCGAAAAACAATTAATTCATGAAAACTTGGCTTATTAGTCATATCGAGCCTTGCATAGTAGGCTGAGAAATGAGTTCTGGCTACTAGGTACGACATATATATATATATATATATATATATATATATGTCGTACCTAGTAGCCAGAACGCACTTCTCAGCCTACTATGCAAGGCCCGATTTGCCTAATAAGCCAAGTTTTCATGAATTAATTGTTTTTCGACTACCTAACCTACCTAACCTAACCTAACCTAACTTTTTCGGCTACCTAACCTAACCTAACTTATAAAGATAGGTTAGGTTAGGTTAGGTAGGGTTGGTTAGGTTCGGTCATATATCTACGTTAATTTTAACTCCAATAAAAAAAAATTGACCTCTTATATAATGAAATGGGTAGCTTTATCATTTCGTAAGAAAAAAATTAGAGAAAATATATTAATTCAGTAAAACTTGGCTTATTAGGCAAATCGGGCCTTGCATAGTAGGCTGAGAAGTGAGTTCTGGCTACTAGGTACGACATATATATATATATATATATATATATATATATATATATATATATATATATATATATATATATATATATATTTATATATATATATATATATATATATATATATATATATATATATATATATATATATATGTATGTATATATATATTATTAAATATGGCCGAAAAAGTAAGATTAATAATATATATATATATATATATATATATATATATATATATATATATATATATATATATATATATATATATATATATATATATATATATATATATTGTGACAGTGTTCCCCCCTTATATTTCTCCCACGCCTGCTGTAAGAGTCATGTCCACTTTACCCGAGCGTTCTCTACGTCGCAGGCATCAGTTTGGTATATGTGGGAGAAAGTAGTGTTCTCGAAGTGCCGAGAAACTTATAAAAGAAGAGTATTTTAGCCTGTGCTTTAGGCCCTTTAGGAAGCCAATATGGAGCTGGCTCTTCTGTTTTGCCGCCAAAACTGTGTGACGTCAGTGACACCAGATTGGTCACCGACAGCAATGTGGCACAGGGAGCCAATGAAAACCTCCCGTGGCAAATATGACGTCACGAAGGCCGGGGGGTCCGGTCAGAGCGCCACAGCGGCGTAATCAGTCTAAGACAGCACGTCAAGGAGGTCGGATGTGCGCTGGGGGGTCCTGTCAGTTGGACAGTTTACCCCCACTCCGGAGGATTTACGCATCACCCGTGGTCTGCCATCACCTGTGGGGTCTTCCTTCATTCATGTGTTGGACCAGAGAAGGGATTGACAGAATATTGAGCAACAAGTGCTCCAGGAACAGGTGTTGTGCAGGTGAAGACTAGGCAGCGACGTATGCGACGGCTGATAGCTTCACAGTGATGACGTAGTGGCTGGGCCAATCCTCCGGAAGGAATCAGTCTGACACGACACGTCAAGGTGGTTGGACTTGTGAAGATTGGTCCTGTCAGTTTGACAGTTGTTTCCCTCTCCCGTGGATTTTACGCGTCACCCGAAGTCTGCAAGTACTCTGTGAGGTCTTCCTTCGTTCATGTGTTGGACCAGAGTAGGAATCGATGGGATATTGAGCAACAAGTTCTCCAGGACAGGTACTGTGCAAGAAGAAGTGAAGTCTGTGCAGTGACGTATGCGACGTCTGAGGCAGTTCACCCGTTTGTGACGGCGTAGTGGCTGGGCCGAGCCACCGGGAAGCAGTGGAAGAAGAAAACAATTCGGGAATCCGAACGACTGCCGCCGAGACGTAGGCAGGTAGCCGTATCTGGGAGGAGAAGTTGACGGCCGGGAAACCGACTCCAACCCTACGAGAAGTCGAGGAGGAGCACGGACCTGCAGTGAAAAGGCATGGAGACGACGCGCTTATGGTGGGACGTTGATTGAGTTCCTGGAGGACACGACAGGGTGTGTGGGGGGGCGTTCCCTACACGAGGCAGGAGCCAGGACCAGGAGCTACAACTCAACTCTCACCGGAGGATAGGTGGAAGTAGGTGATTCTAGTTTCCCTCCCAATTCCCCTTTAGTCAGCTATATTATTTAGCCAGAGTATTTTGTATGTCGTGAGCAAGGCTCACCTATGTCACAGTAAGGCACCAGTGTGCAGAGTGGGACTACATAGAGTACCCACGATATTTCATGATTATTATTGGTGTGTGCAGGCACCCGGCATAATTGATGAATTTACTGTGTTGATAATGTCTTCCGTGAGACTTTACTATGATCAGTTAGTGAGAGAGTATATATATATATATATAAATATGCCAGTATTTGGAGTTAGGCTATGTGCCCAGTAACTATGTTATTACCATTATTGATGTCTATGATTCATCCATATATATATATATATATATATATATATATATATATATATATATATATATATATATATATATATATATATATATATATATAAATATATATATATATATATATATATATATATATATATATATGTCTATGCTTGTGCATTGAATAATCATTCATGTGTGCAGTGATTAATTGTGTTATCGCCCACGAAAGGAATTACTGAGAACTCCAGTGATATATACTTGCATACGTTATCATTAAATGAAGGACAGTGTGTTATACCATGATAGTGAGTTATTGTGTCCATTAATATAGAGACGTTTGAATGAGCTCAAGATCAGTGCAGCGAAGTATTTACGTGCTATTGTCGCAAATATTGTGTGTTCGAACTTCTAGTGATCTTAGAGAACTTTAAGAGACAGGCGCGTCACGCCACAAGCAAACAAATGAAGTAACATTCGCGCGGGGGTAGTCCCCCAGCTGATTTTTACATTGACGTGAGGGAGAGCATTGCCAGCTTGGCGAGTTCATGATTATATGTGGGAACGAGTGACTTCCGCCTGAAACAGCTGTTTGCTTATTGATATAATCTTGTGATGTCTTTGAATGAGTTGTAAGTAAAATACAAAGTACATTGGTGTTTATATCATCCCCTCCATATTGATTGTGGCTATATAATACCTGAAAGCAGATAGTGATAGAAGTAAATACCTGCCTGATATCAGACATATTGAGTGTGCTCTTGCCACTGTTACCACAATTCAACAAAACCACTGACGTGTTACTGGACACCGGAAACACCAGTTGGCGACCTTGTGGTTAGTAGTAGAGCCCTATGCCGGGGCGGGCACACAAGCTGTAGAGAGTACGAGCTGTGTTCCCACTCATTCTCGATCAGAGGCCGGTTGGGATTGACTGGGATACTCTCCTGGCGTACAGTGGCGCCGCGAGGATTAGAGTGAACACCCGCAGGGCTACGGTGAGTGACCTTGAGTATACTGTTACTCGCCCACTCTTAATGAGGTGAACCCCGACATTGGCGACCTTGCCAGGATTAAGTACTTATACTGTTGCCCACCGATAAACCCCGACATTGGCGACTTCGCCAGGATAACGATCAAGATAAAGGTTGCAGTTGTGGTACTTTGCAGTGGTATTAGGTATCAGGTACAGGTTATCACTCATAGCACAAGATGGAGGATGATAAAGTAACAAGGTTCATTGACACTAGAGATGAGCAGGTGCTGGAGGAGTGCACCAAGGCACAGTTACAGTCAATAGCAGACCATTTTGGGATAAAGCTGAGATCTTCCAGAGTGGGAGAGAGAAGACTGGAGATCATGGCACAGCTCAGAGCACGAGATGAAGCTTTGGGGGAGGAACGGCCACAAACACCTGCCAGTATTGGAGAACACCTGAGCATTGGTGGAAGCACCAGGGGATCCAGCAGCAGCAGGCGCAGCATTAAGCTGGAGATAATGAAGCTGCAGCTGGAAGCACAGCTGAAGCGTGAGGAGCGAGAAGCACAGCTGAAGCGTGAGGAGCGAGAAGCACAGCTGAAGCGTGAGGAGCGAGAAGCACAGCTGAAGCGTGAGGAGCGAGAAGCACAGCTGAAGCGTGAGGAGCGAGAAGCACAGCTGAAGCGTGAGAAGCGAGAGGCACAGCAGCGCAGAGAAGAGCGAGAAGCGGAAGCACAGCAGTGCAGAGAAGAGCGAGAAGCGGAAGCACAGCAGCGCAAAGAAGAGCGAGAAGCAGAAGCACAGCAGCGCAAGGTAGAGCAAGAGGCACAGCAGCGCAAAGACGAGCTAGAAGCTAGACTGAAACAGCAGGAAATAGAAGCTAACAAGGATGTGGAGCTGAAGCGAGCTGAGCTACGACTAGCTCCACCTGCTCCGCCACAGCAGGAAGACCGCCGAGTGAGGGAGCGAGATTTGCCGGTCTTTGTACCAAACGAAGCTGAATGTTTCTTCGACCACTTCGAAAGGGTTGCTACTTTGAAGAGGTGGCCGAGGGCAGAGTGGGCGGAGCTGGTTCAGGGTAGGCTCACAGGTGAAGCTCGTGAAGCCTACAATATGCTCGACCTCCAAGAGTGCACCAACTACGATGCTGTAAAGAGAGCTGTGCTCCATTCTTTCAAGCTCACGCCGGAATGTTACAGGAAGAGATTCAGAGAATGTACCCGTTCGCCAGGAAAATCTTATGCGGAGACGGCGAGGGACATGGAGAGGAAATTCCTTAAGTGGCTGGAGTCTGAAGGAGCAGAGCCGACATGCTGGAAGAAGCCTTACGCCCACGCAGAGAGGGACAGCACCGACCGCCCGTATACTCCGGAAATGGTAGATGATATAGAAGGACGGACGGATGGAGGACGGGAGCGAGTTCTCCTGAGTCCCACCTCTCGAGTGGAGACAGGAGAGGCTCAAAGAGTGCTGTGGAGCCGGTAGAGAAGTCCCAAGCTGAGAGCTCAAGAGTTGTTGCCGAAACGGAGGAGTCGATGAATGGCGCAAGGAGGATCCACAGAAGAAGAAGGATCCGCTGCTACAACTGCGGAATATTCGGACACGTCGCGCGGGAATGCAGACACCCTGAGCAGCGGGGGAACGTTGCTTTCGTGAGGGTAGAGGACCAGATCGTCGAGAGGGTGCGGGATGAACCCGTACTGAGTGGGGAGAAAAGAGTTCACCCATTCGTGTGTGAGGGAACCGTAAGGATGGGGGACGCTGACCCCATCCCGGTGAAGATATTAAGAGACACTGGGGCAGATTTTACCCTGGTGAGCGAAACCCTGTTCCCCGAGGGTTACGAGAGTACCAGTGTGGGGGTGGCAAGTGTGACTACTGTGGGAGGCCCAGTGAGGATGCCCCTACACCAGGTGACTCTGAATTCTGATTATGGCTGCCAGACCCTAGTGGTGGGGGTCTGTGCATCAATGCTCAAGATGGAGGCACAAGTCATCTTGGGAAATGACGCATGTGGGGGATATGTCCTCCCGAATCTCGCGAAGGGCGAGGAGTGCATAGAGCACCATGAGGAGACAGGTGGAGTGTTAGACGCCTGTGGGGACGAGAAAGGAATCGCCACGGCGGCGTTCCCAGTTTGTGCTGTGATGCCGAGGCAGTGCGAAGGACACGGAGGGTGTGGATCTGATAGGGCTGACGAGGAGACGTCCGACAGCCTGGGAATCGATCACCTCTTCATGGGACCCGGAGAACGAGTGGAGGGCGAAGGCAGCCCGGATGGTGAGTTACAGGTGACCCTCACCAGTTCTCTAGGGGTGGACCGCACTCGTCTTGGAGAGTTGCAGCAGATAGAGTTCCCCGAATTGATTCATGAGGCCAATGGAGGACGTGTTGGTCCCGAGAGGGCCACTCATTGTTACGTACAGGACGTCATGCTGATGAGTGTTCTGCGCAGAGCAGGGAACTGAGTGTGATGAAGCAGTATGCCCTGCGTTGTTTGCCATGTGTAACTCAGTGGTAGGATCGTTAGGTTTCTCACTTTTCCAGCTGGTGTATGGACAAGAGGTGCAAAGTCCTCTGTCCATGCTGAAGGAACAATGGACATCAGGAGTGACCGTGGGAACGGTCAACGGATACGTAAGGAGCGTCTCGCATTGGCGGCAGGAATACTGGTTGGAAATTAAACTCATCCAAGGGAAAGACAACGTAGTAGCAGATGCCCTGTCCTGTATACACTAACCCCCGACATGACTCTTATTTTAAGGGGAGGGGTATGTGACGGTGTTCCCCCCCCTTATATTTCTCCCACGCCTGTTGTAAGAGTCATGTCCACTTTACCCGAGCGTTCTCTACGTCGCAAGCATCAGTTTGGTATATGTGGGAGAAAGTAGTGTTCTAGAAGTGCCGAGAAATTTATAAAAGAAGAGTATTTTGGCCTGTGGTTTAGGCCCTTTAGGAAGCCAATATGGCGCTGGCTCTTCTGTTTTGCCGCCAAAACTGTGTGACGTCAGTGACACCAGATTGGTCACCGACAGCGACGTGGCACAGGGAGCCAATGAAAACCTCCCGTGGCGATTATGACGTCACGAAGGCAGGGGGGGGTCCGGTCAGAGTGCCACGGCGGCGCCATCAGTCTAAGACAGCACGTCAAGGAGGTCGGACGTGCGCTGGGGGGTCCTGTCAGTTGGACAGTTTACCCCGACTCCGGAGGATTTACGCATCACCCGTGGTCTGCCATCACCTGTGGGGTCTTCCTTCGTTCATGTGTTGGACCAGAGAAGGGATTGACAGAATATTGAGCAACAAGTGCTCAAGGAACAGGTGTTGTGCAGGTGAAGACTAGGCAGCGACGTATGCGACGGCTGATAGCTTCACAGTGATGACGTAGTGGCTGGGCCAATCCTCCGGAGGGAATCAGTCTGACACGACACGTCAAGGTGGTTGGACGTGTGAAGATTGGTCCTGTCAGTTTGATAGTTGTTTCCCGCTCCCGTGGATTTTACGCGTCACCCGAAGTCTGCAAGTACTCTGTGAGGTCTTCCTTCGTTCATGTGTTGGACCAGGGAGGGAATCGACAGGATATTGAGCAACAAGTGCTCCAGGACAGGTACTGTGCAAGAAGAAGTGAAGTCTGTGCAGTGACGTATGCGACGTCTGAGGCAGTTCACCCGTTTGTGACGGAGTAGTGGCTGGACCGAACCACCGGGAAGCAGTGGAAGAAGAAAACAATTCGGGAATCCGAACGACTGCCGCCGAGACGTAGGCAGGCAGCCGGAGCTGGGAGGAGAAGTTGACGGCCTGTAGACCGACTCCAACCCTATAAGAAGTCGAGGAGGAGCACGGACCTGCAGTGAAAAGGCACGGAGACGACGCGCTTATGGTGGGACGTTGATTGAGTTCCTGGAGGACACGACAGGGTGTGTTTGGGGGCGTTCCCTACACGAGGCAGGAGCCAGGACCAGGAGCTACAACTCAACTCTTACCGGAGGATAGGTGGAAGTAGGTGATTCTAGTTTCCCTCCCAATTACCCTTTAGTCAGCTATATTATTTAGCCAGAGTATTTTGTATGTCGTGAGCAAGGCTCACCTATGTCACAGTAAGGCACCAGTGTACAGAGTGGGACTACATAGAGTACCCACGATATTTCATGATTATTATTGGTGTGTGCAGGCACCCGGATTAATTGATGAATTTACTGTGTTGACAATGTCTTCCATGAGACTTTAATATGATCAGTTAGTGAGAGAGTATATATATATATAAATATGCCAGTATTTGGAGTTAGGCTATGTGCCCAGTAACTATGTTATTACCATTATTGATGTCTATGATTCATCCATATATATATATATATATATATGTCTATGCTTGTGCAATGAATAATCATTCATGTGTGCAGTGATTAATTGTGTTATCGCCCACGAAAGGAATTACTGAGAACTCCAGTGATATATACTTGCATACGTTATCATTAAATGAAAGACAGTGTGTTATACCATGATAGTGAGTTATTGTGTCCCTTAATATAGAGACGTTTGATTGAGCTCAAGATCAGTACAGCGAAGTATTTACGTGCTATTGTCGCAAATATTGTGTGTTCGAACTTCTAGTGATCTTAGAGAACTTAAAGAGACAGGCGCGTCACGCCACAAGCAAACAAATAAAGTAACATTCGCGCGGGGGTAGTCCCCCAGCTGATTTTGACATTGACGTGAGGGGGAGCATTGCCGGCTTGGCGAGTTCATGATTATTTGTGGGAATGAGCGACTTCCGCCTGAAACAGCTGTTTGCTTATTGATATAATCTTGTGATGTCTTTGAATGAGTTGTAAGTAAAATACAAAGTACATTGGTGTTTATATCATCCCCTCCATATTGATTGTGGCTATATAATACCTGAAAGCAGATAGTGATAGAAGTAAATACCTGCCTGATATCAGACATATTCAGTGTGCTCTTGCCACTGTTACCACAATTCAACAAAACCACTGACGTGTTACTGGACACCGGAAACACCAGTTGGCGACCTTGTGGTTAGTAGTAGAGCCCTATGCCGGGGCGGGCACACAAGCTGTAGAGAGTACGAGCTGTGTTCCCACTCATTCTCGATCAGAGGCCGGTTGGGATTGACTGGGATACTCTCCTGGCGTACAGTGGCGCCGCGAGGATTAGAGTGAACACCCGCAGGGCTACGGTGAGTGACCTTGAGTATACTGTTACTCGCCCCTCTCTTAATGAGGTGAACCCCGACATTGGCGACCTTCCCAGGATTAAGTACTTATACTGTTGCTCACCGATAATCCCCAACAATATATATATATATATATATATATATATATATATATATATATATATATATATATATATATATATATATATATATATATATATATATATATATATATATATATATATGTATATATATATATTGTATATAATATATATATATACAATATATATATATATGTATATATATATATTGTACCTAGTAGCCAGAACTCACTTCTCAGCCTACTATGCAAGGCCCGATTTGCCTAATAAGCCAAGTTTTCATGAATTAATATATTTTCTCTAATTTTTTTCTTATGAAATGATAAATCTACCCATTTCATTATGTATGTGGTGAATTTTTTTTTATTGGAGTTAAAATTTAAGTAGATATATGACCGAACCTAACCAACCCTACCTAACCTAACCTAACCTATCTCTATAGGTTAAGTTAGGTATGGTTGCCGAAAAAATTACGTTAAGTTAGGTTAGGTAGGTTAGGTAGTCGAAAAACAAATAATTCATGAAAACTTGTCTTATTAGGCAAATTGGGCCTTGCATAGTAGGCTGAGAAGGGCGTTCTGGCTGTATAGTGTATATATATATATATATATACATATATATATATATATATATATATATATATATATATATATATATATATATATATATATATATATATATATATATATATATATATATATATGTCGTACCTAGTAGCCAGAACGCACTTCTCAGCCTACTATGCAAGGCCTGATTTGCCTAATAAGCCTTGTTTTCATGCATTAATTGTCTTTCGACTACCTAACCTACCTAACCTAACCTAACCTAAATTTTTCGGCTACCTAACCTAACCTAACCTATAAAGATAGCTTAGGTTAGGTTAGGTAGGGTTGGGTAGGTTCGGTCATATATCTACGTTAATTTTAACTCCAATAAAAAAAAATTGACCTAATACATAATGAAATGGGTAGCTTTATCATTTCATAAGAAAAAAATTAGAGAAAATGTATTATTTCAGGAAAACTTGGCTTATTAAGCAAATCGGGTCTGGCATACTAGGCCGAGAAGTGCGTTCTGGCTACTAGGTACGACATATATATATATATATATATATATATATATATATATATATATATATATATATATATATATATATATATATATATATATATATATATATATGTATATATATATATGTATATATATATATGTATATATATATATATATATATATATATATATATATATATATATATATATATACATATATATATATATATATATATATATATATATATATATATATATATATATATATATATATATATATATATATATATATATATATACACACATATACATATATATACACATATACATATATGTGAGAAAGCTGCATGAATGCGCAAGCCATATATCACTAAGAACTCTTTGACCCGGTGAGAATTCGAACCCATGCCGTCCAGGATCACCCCTAAACATACACAGTACCGTCACGGTACTGTGTACATTTAGGGGTGATCCTGGGCGGCATGGGTTTGAATCCTGGCCGGGTCAAATAGTTCTTAGTGATATATATATATATATATATATATATATATATATATATATATATATATATATATATATATATATATATATATATTCTGTATTTATTATTTTCTGGTTTAGGGCTTCTATCCCTCTAACTATTTTCTTAGCATCAGGGCTTAATTGGAATAGGAGTTCTCCAAAACTCATTTTCGTACTTTTAAGATGAAGAAAAGAAGTGATTTACTATAGAGTGTATTACACTTATTTGTATAATTTGCACGACGTTTCGAACCTCCATGGTTCATTCTCAAGTGAACAGATCTTACAATACTAGTTGATTTTATACCCGCATTAGGTCAGGTGATAATACAATGAAGGTGAAAAACATGCGGGGATACATAAGGGATAAACATAGGGGCTGCAGAAGGCTTATTGGCCCATACGAGGCATCTCCTATCTAAACACAAAGATTAATCCAGTGTAATTGGCCTGTTATGTTGGACATTGTCTTCTGTGTTGGCATCGATATGTTCTTGTCTTGTCCTTACTCTCATGGTGGGAAGAGTAAATAGTTCCGTGATTTGGGTGTTCATGGTAGGTCGCTCTATTCTTATGTGAATTGCCTCAAGAATTTGTAATCTTCTTGAATCTTGGGTTTTGTCTATTATGCAAGTATTCTTGTTCAACATTTCTCTTGTTAGAGTAATGTCATGGGCTTGTCTCATGTGATTCCTAGGGGCACCAGATTGAAGATGGCATGTCAAACGCCTCGTCAGCTTGGTCGACGTCATACCTATGTACTTACATTGAAGGTTACATCCTTCGTGGCGGCAAGTGTACATGTATACAACGCTTGACTGCTGTAGAGGGTTCTCCGTCGGCTTCGGGCTGTTTTTGATAAGGAGTTCGGAAGTCTTCTTGGTTTTGTAGAATATTATCAGGTTTATGTTTTGGTTAGGAGTAGTGCTTTTTACTCCTTTACGGATTATTTCTTTCATTATTCTTTCCTCTTTTATATGTTCACTGTGCATGGTTGATTTGTAATATAATTTTATTGGGGGTGTTGTGGTTTCTGTTCTAGGTTCTGAATTATACCAACGGTCCAAGTGTCTTCTTATAGCAGCGTTTATTTCCGCGTTGCTATATCCGTTGTTCACCAATACCTGAGTTACTCTTTCAAACTCTCTACTCACGTTGCTCCATTCAGAGCAGTGGGTAAGCGCCCGACGAATATAAGCATTGAGAACACTGGCTTACTTATCTCCTTATCAAAAACAGCCCGAAGCCGACGGAGAACCCTCTACAGCAGTCAAGCTTTGTATACATGTACACTTGCCCCCACGAAGGATGTAACCTTCAATGTAAGTACATAAGTATGACGTCGACCAAGCTGACGAGGCGTTTGACATGCCATCTTCAATCTTCAATCTAAATATATATATATATATATATATATATATATATATATATATATATATATATATATATATATATATATATATATATATATATATATTTAATTCGGCTGTAGTGTCCTTTGTTACCCTTTGGAACTTAGTTTGGTCAGAGAGTATGATGTTCATTTTCGCCAGACGAATATCTGGCGAAAATGAACATCACCAAACTAAGTTCCAAAGGGTAACGGAGGACACTACAGCTGAATTAAAAGCAAAGGTCAACAAACTGATCGAAACTGTGAACGCCAAGAAATCCGGACTCCACCTGCCAAAGATCATTGGGGAATATAAACCTGGATATGCGTATGGAAATGTCAAGACACACAAGACTGGAAACCCATTTCGACCAATCATTAGCCAGATACCCACACCCACGTACAGACTGGCGAAGCGACTCAACGGCCTGCAGACTCCTTATGTTCCTTGCGCCTTCAGCCTGAAGTCTCCAAAGGAATTTGTTGACTTACTGCGGGGCACACGGGCCACAGGGATAAGAGCCTCGTTGGACGTAGAATCGCTGTTTACCAACGTACCTGTGGACGAGACAATCGGAATGATAGCCGACAGAGTGTATCGTGATCCAGCCTGTACTCCTCTTGACATACCAGAAAATATTCTGAGGAAACTACTCCAAGCTTGTACTAAAGAGGCACCCTTCTTGAGCCCGGATGGGCACATGTATAAGCAAGTAGATGGGGTCGCCATGGGTTCTCCCCTAGGTGTCCTGTTTGCAAACTTCTACATGGGTACCATCGAGCAAAAAGTCTTAGTCGACATGAACTTGAAACCGGCCATATACTGCAGGTATATTGACGACATTTTTACACAGGTACCTGATGTCAGACATCTGCAGGAGCTGAAGGAGGCATTTGAGCAGAGTTCCGTGCTGCGTTTCACTTACGAGATGGAAAAGGATGGGAAGCTGCCCTTTCGAGATGTAACAGTCATGGAAAAGGGCGGAGGTTTCCACACTGCAGTCTACACTAAGGAAACGAACATAGGAATGTGCCTAAATGCCAACAGCGACTGCCCAGACAGGTACAAGAGGAGTGTTGCTAACGCATATGTCGACCGTGCTCTCAGCCACAGCTCAGAATGGAAGCAAGTCGACGAAGAACTCTGTAGGGTAAGGCAGGTCCTAGTCAATAACGGCTTCTCCAATGGTTTCGTAGAAGACATCATAAGAAGGAAAGTGAAAAGCCATGCAACCTCTGAAGAGACAACTAACACAACACCTATACCCCCTATTAGACTATTTTACAGGAACTTCTTTTCCACAGCTCATAAAACGGAGGAAAGGGTCCTGAAAGATATTGTTAATAGAAACGTTATCCCTACAGACAAAAATCAGAGGATACAACTGACGATTTACTATAAAACCAGAAAAACGGCCAGCCTACTCATGAGAAACTCTCCAGACACAAAACAGAACGCTTTAAAAGAGACTAACGTCGTCTATGTCTTCAAATGCCCTCTTGGTGACTGTAAGCTCCAAAAAACCCAGTATATAGGCAAGACAACAACATCTCTTTCTAGGCGTTTAACGATGCATAAGCAACAGGGCTCCATTAAGGAACTTATAATCTCTTCCCACAACCAAACCATTGCCAGAGAAATCCTAGTAAACAACACAGAAATCATCGATAGATACAGCGATAGCAGGCGGCTTGACGTTTGCGAGGCACTACACATCAAGAAGTCAACACCAGCAATCAACAGCCAATTATTGCACAACTATATTCTACCCACCTCAAGACTCCGCTCCAATATAGAAGCATCAAGAAATATGGACCAATAGGCTTTCTACAAACACTTCTATTCAATATCCATTGTTTCGTGTTCTGTCTTGTGTTGATGAAATTAATACCCTATTAATACCACCTCTTGTTCTGTCTTGTGTTGATGAAATTAATACCCTATTAATACCACTTCTTGTTCTGTCTTGTGTTAATGCCACATCACCCCTTCCACCTCACTCAAATGTAGATATAAAATCGGAGATGCGTAAGTTCTATTCAGTTGTGTATTTGTGAACTAAAGTCTTTGAAAATGTAATAAGTTTTACGAAACGCGCTCGTGTTGCGTCAGACTAGAAATAAAAATGAATTTTGGAGAATTGATTTTTTATTTACCTCCAACAGTGAAAAGAAATGTACGAAAGATTGAGAAAATTCGTGTTGGAATTATTAATCTTACTTTTTCGGTCATATTTAATAATATATGTCTACAGGAAAGACTGCTACCAAAATATACTAATAAATATATATATATATATATATATATATATATATATATATATATATATATATATATATATATATATATATATATATATATATACAATCTTTGGACAACACCCACCAGTGGGACTCGAACCCAGAAAGCACAACTACCTTCCAGTAGCTGGCATAACTAGTATGCTTTAACCCACTACGCCATCAGACCTTACAAAAGAAGTAGATAGTTCGAGATATATATCTCAAACATCTCTACCTCCCGAAGGCACCAGATGAGTGAGGGGTCAGTCTGCATTTTTCGTCAAGCCACTGTCAATGTGAGAGAACTCGTGTCCAGCTTATAAGCCTATACTTGCATAAACCACAAGTGAAGATAAACAATCTTTGGACAACACTCACCAGTGGGACTCGAACCCAGAAAGCACAACTACCTTCCAGTAGCTGGCATAACTAGTATGCTTTAACCCACTACGCCATCAGACCTTACAAAAGAAGTAGATAGTTCGAGATATATATCTCAAACATCTCTACCTCCCGAAGGCACCAGATGAGTGAGGGGTCAGTCTGCATTTTTCGTCAAGCCACTGTCAATGTGAGAGAACTCGTGTCCAGCTTATAAGCCTATACTTGCATAAACCACAAGTGAAGATAAACAATCTTTGGACAACACCCACCAGTGGGACTCGAACCCAGAAAGCACAACTACCTTCCAGTAGCTGGCATAACTAGTATGCTTTAACCCACTACGCCATCAGACCTTACAAAAGAAGTAGATAGTTCGAGATATATATCTCAAACATCTCTACCTCCCGAAGGCACCAGATGAGTGAGGGGTCAGTCTGCATTTTTCGTCAAGCCACTGTCAATGTGAGAGAACTCGTGTCCAGCTTATAAGCCTATACTTGCATAAACCACAAGTGAAGATAAACAATCTTTGGACAACACCCACCAGTGGGACTCGAACCCAGAAAGCACAACTACCTTCCAGTAGCTGGCATAACTAGTATGCTTTAACCCACTACGCCATCGGACCTTACAAAAGAAGTAGATAGTTCGAGATATATATCTCAAACATCTCTACCTCCCGAAGGCACCAGATGAGTGAGGGGTCAGTCTGCATTTTTCGTCAAGCCACTGTCAATGTGAGAGAACTCGTGTCCAGCTTATAAGCCTATACTTGCATAAACCACAAGTGAAGATAAACAATCTTTGGACAACACCCACCAGTGGGACTCGAACCCAGAAAACACAACTACCTTCCAGTAGCTGGCATAACTAGTATGCTTTAACCCACTACGCCATCAGACCTTACAAAAGAAGTAGATAGTTCGAGATATATATCTCAAACATCTCTACCTCCCGAAGGCACCAGATGAGTGAGGGGTCAGTCTGCATTTTTCGTCAAGCCACTGTCAATGTGAGAGAACTCGTGTCCAGCTTATAAGCCTATACTTGCATAAACCACAAGTGAAGATAAACAATCTTTGGACAACACCCACCAGTGGGACTCGAACCCAGAAAGCACAACTACCTTCCAGTAGCTGGCATAACTAGTATGCTTTAACCCACTACGCCATCAGACCTTACAAAAGAAGTAGATAGTTCGAGATATATATCTCAAACATCTCTACCTCCCGAAGGCACCAGATGAGTGAGGGGTCAGTCTGCATTTTTCGTCAAGCCACTGTCAATGTGAGAGAACTCGTGTCCAGCTTATAAGCCTATACTTGCATAAACCACAAGTGAAGATAAACAATCTTTGGACAACACCCACCAGTGGGACTCGAACCCAGAAAGCACAACTACCTTCCAGTAGCTGGCATAACTAGTATGCTTTAACCCACTACGCCATCAGACCTTACAAAAGAAGTAGATAGTTCGAGATATATATCTCAAACATCTCTACCTCCCGAAGGCACCAGATGAGTGAGGGGTCAGTCTGCATTTTTCGTCAAGCCACTGTCAATGTGAGAGAACTCGTGTCCAGCTTATAAGCCTATACTTGCATAAACCACAAGTGAAGATAAACAATCTTTGGACAACACCCACCAGTGGGACTCGAACCCAGAAAGCACAACTACCTTCCAGTAGCTGGCATAACTAGTATGCTTTAACCCACTACGCCATCAGACCTTACAAAAGAAGTAGATAGTTCGAGATATATATCTCAAACATCTCTACCTCCCGAAGGCACCAGATGAGTGAGGGGTCAGTCTGCATTTTTCGTCAAGCCACTGTCAATGTGAGAGAACTCGTGTCCAGCTTATAAGCCTATACTTGCATAAACCACAAGTGAAGATAAACAATCTTTGGACAACACCCACCAGTGGGACTCGAACCCAGAAAGCACAACTACCTTCCAGTAGCTGGCATAACTAGTATGCTTTAACCCACTACGCCATCAGACCTTACAAAAGAAGTAGATAGTTCGAGATATATATCTCAAACATCTCTACCTCCCGAAGGCACCAGATGAGTGAGGGGTCAGTCTGCATTTTTCGTCAAGCCACTGTCAATGTGAGAGAACTCGTGTCCAGCTTATAAGCCTATACTTGCATAAACCACAAGTGAAGATAAACAATCTTTGGACAACACCCACCAGTGGGACTCGAACCCAGAAAGCACAACTACCTTCCAGTAGCTGGCATAACTAGTATGCTTTAACCCACTACGCCATCAGACCTTACAAAAGAAGTAGATAGTTCGAGATATATATCTCAAACATCTCTACCTCCCGAAGGCACCAGATGAGTGAGGGGTCAGTCTGCATTTTTCGTCAAGCCACTGTCAATGTGAGAGAACTCGTGTCCAGCTTATAAGCCTATACTTGCATAAACCACAAGTGAAGATAAACAATCTTTGGACAACACCCACCAGTGGGACTCGAACCCAGAAAGCACAACTACCTTCCAGTAGCTGGCATAACTAGTATGCTTTAACCCACTACGCCATCAGACCTTACAAAAGAAGTAGATAGTTCGAGATATATATCTCAAACATCTCTACCTCCCGAAGGCACCAGATGAGTGAGGGGTCAGTCTGCATTTTTCGTCAAGCCACTGTCAATGTGAGAGAACTCGTGTCCAGCTTATAAGCCTATACTTGCATAAACCACAAGTGAAGATAAACAATCTTTGGACAACACCCACCAGTGGGACTCGAACCCAGAAAGCACAACTACCTTCCAGTAGCTGGCATAACTAGTATGCTTTAACCCACTACGCCATCAGACCTTACAAAAGAAGTAGATAGTTCGAGATATATATCTCAAACATCTCTACCTCCCGAAGGCACCAGATGAGTGAGGGGTCAGTCTGCATTTTTCGTCAAGCCACTGTCAATGTGAGAGAACTCGTGTCCAGCTTATAAGCCTATACTTGCATAAACCACAAGTGAAGATAAACAATCTTTGGACAACACCCACCAGTGGGACTCGAACCCAGAAAGCACAACTACCTTCCAGTAGCTGGCATAACTAGTATGCTTTAACCCACTACGCCATCAGACCTTACAAAAGAAGTAGATAGTTCGAGATATATATCTCAAACATCTCTACCTCCCGAAGGCACCAGATGAGTGAGGGGTCAGTCTGCATTTTTCGTCAAGCCACTGTCAATGTGAGAGAACTCGTGTCCAGCTTATAAGCCTATACTTGCATAAACCACAAGTGAAGATAAACAATCTTTGGACAACACCCACCAGTGGGACTCGAACCCAGAAAGCACAACTACCTTCCAGTAGCTGGCATAACTAGTATGCTTTAACCCACTACGCCATCAGACCTTACAAAAGAAGTAGATAGTTCGAGATATATATCTCAAACATCTCTACCTCCCGAAGGCACCAGATGAGTGAGGGGTCAGTCTGCATTTTTCGTCAAGCCACTGTCAATGTGAGAGAACTCGTGTCCAGCTTATAAGCCTATACTTGCATAAACCACAAGTGAAGATAAACAATCTTTGGACAACACCCACCAGTGGGACTCGAACCCAGAAAGCACAACTACCTTCCAGTAGCTGGCATAACTAGTATGCTTTAACCCACTACGCCATCAGACCTTACAAAAGAAGTAGATAGTTCGAGATATATATCTCAAACATCTCTACCTCCCGAAGGCACCAGATGAGTGAGGGGTCAGTCTGCATTTTTCGTCAAGCCACTGTCAATGTGAGAGAACTCGTGTCCAGCTTATAAGCCTATACTTGCATAAACCACAAGTGAAGATAAACAATCTTTGGACAACACCCACCAGTGGGACTCGAACCCAGAAAGCACAACTACCTTCCAGTAGCTGGCATAACTAGTATGCTTTAACCCACTACGCCATCAGACCTTACAAAAGAAGTAGATAGTTCGAGATATATATCTCAAACATCTCTACCTCCCGAAGGCACCAGATGAGTGAGGGGTCAGTCTGCATTTTTCGTCAAGCCACTGTCAATGTGAGAGAACTCGTGTCCAGCTTATAAGCCTATACTTGCATAAACCACAAGTGAAGATAAACAATCTTTGGACAACACCCACCAGTGGGACTCGAACCCAGAAAGCACAACTACCTTCCAGTAGCTGGCATAACTAGTATGCTTTAACCCACTACGCCATCAGACCTTACAAAAGAAGTAGATAGTTCGAGATATATATCTCAAACATCTCTACCTCCCGAAGGCACCAGATGAGTGAGGGGTCAGTCTGCATTTTTCGTCAAGCCACTGTCAATGTGAGAGAACTCGTGTCCAGCTTATAAGCCTATACTTGCATAAACCACAAGTGAAGATAAACAATCTTTGGACAACACCCACCAGTGGGACTCGAACCCAGAAAGCACAACTACCTTCCAGTAGCTGGCATAACTAGTATGCTTTAACCCACTACGCCATCAGACCTTACAAAAGAAGTAGATAGTTCGAGATATATATCTCAAACATCTCTACCTCCCGAAGGCACCAGATGAGTGAGGGGTCAGTCTGCATTTTTCGTCAAGCCACTGTCAATGTGAGAGAACTCGTGTCCAGCTTATAAGCCTATACTTGCATAAACCACAAGTGAAGATAAACAATCTTTGGACAACACCCACCAGTGGGACTCGAACCCAGAAAGCACAACTACCTTCCAGTAGCTGGCATAACTAGTATGCTTTAACCCACTACGCCATCAGACCTTACAAAAGAAGTAGATAGTTCGAGATATATATCTCAAACATCTCTACCTCCCGAAGGCACCAGATGAGTGAGGGGTCAGTCTGCATTTTTCGTCAAGCCACTGTCAATGTGAGAGAACTCGTGTCCAGCTTATAAGCCTATACTTGCATAAACCACAAGTGAAGATAAACAATCTTTGGACAACACCCACCAGTGGGACTCGAACCCAGAAAGCACAACTACCTTCCAGTAGCTGGCATAACTAGTATGCTTTAACCCACTACGCCATCAGACCTTACAAAAGAAGTAGATAGTTCGAGATATATATCTCAAACATCTCTACCTCCCGAAGGCACCAGATGAGTGAGGGGTCAGTCTGCATTTTTCGTCAAGCCACTGTCAATGTGAGAGAACTCGTGTCCAGCTTATAAGCCTATACTTGCATAAACCACAAGTGAAGATAAACAATCTTTGGACAACACCCACCAGTGGGACTCGAACCCAGAAAGCACAACTACCTTCCAGTAGCTGGCATAACTAGTATGCTTTAACCCACTACGCCATCAGACCTTACAAAAGAAGTAGATAGTTCGAGATATATATCTCAAACATCTCTACCTCCCGAAGGCACCAGATGAGTGAGGGGTCAGTCTGCATTTTTCGTCAAGCCACTGTCAATGTGAGAGAACTCGTGTCCAGCTTATAAGCCTATACTTGCATAAACCACAAGTGAAGATAAACAATCTTTGGACAACACCCACCAGTGGGACTCGAACCCAGAAAGCACAACTACCTTCCAGTAGCTGGCATAACTAGTATGCTTTAACCCACTACGCCATCAGACCTTACAAAAGAAGTAGATAGTTCGAGATATATATCTCAAACATCTCTACCTCCCGAAGGCACCAGATGAGTGAGGGGTCAGTCTGCATTTTTCGTCAAGCCACTGTCAATGTGAGAGAACTCGTGTCCAGCTTATAAGCCTATACTTGCATAAACCACAAGTGAAGATAAACAATCTTTGGACAACACCCACCAGTGGGACTCGAACCCAGAAAGCACAACTACCTTCCAGTAGCTGGCATAACTAGTATGCTTTAACCCACTACGCCATCAGACCTTACAAAAGAAGTAGATAGTTCGAGATATATATCTCAAACATCTCTACCTCCCGAAGGCACCAGATGAGTGAGGGGTCAGTCTGCATTTTTCGTCAAGCCACTGTCAATGTGAGAGAACTCGTGTCCAGCTTATAAGCCTATACTTGCATAAACCACAAGTGAAGATAAACAATCTTTGGACAACACCCACCAGTGGGACTCGAACCCAGAAAGCACAACTACCTTCCAGTAGCTGGCATAACTAGTATGCTTTAACCCACTACGCCATCAGACCTTACAAAAGAAGTAGATAGTTCGAGATATATATCTCAAACATCTCTACCTCCCGAAGGCACCAGATGAGTGAGGGGTCAGTCTGCATTTTTCGTCAAGCCACTGTCAATGTGAGAGAACTCGTGTCCAGCTTATAAGCCTATACTTGCATAAACCACAAGTGAAGATAAACAATCTTTGGACAACACCCACCAGTGGGACTCGAACCCAGAAAGCACAACTACCTTCCAGTAGCTGGCATAACTAGTATGCTTTAACCCACTACGCCATCAGACCTTACAAAAGAAGTAGATAGTTCGAGATATATATCTCAAACATCTCTACCTCCCGAAGGCACCAGATGAGTGAGGGGTCAGTCTGCATTTTTCGTCAAGCCACTGTCAATGTGAGAGAACTCGTGTCCAGCTTATAAGCCTATTCTTGCATAAACCACAAGTGAAGATAAACAATCTTTGGACAACACCCACCAGTGGGACTCGAACCCAGA
This sequence comes from Procambarus clarkii, assembly GCF_040958095.1. Classification (NCBI taxonomy): domain Eukaryota; kingdom Metazoa; phylum Arthropoda; class Malacostraca; order Decapoda; family Cambaridae; genus Procambarus; species Procambarus clarkii. Next base: position 30,756,594 of record NC_091194.1, read on the forward strand.
AAGCACAACTACCTTCCAGTAGCTGGCATAACTAGTATGCTTTAACCCACTACGCCATCAGACCTTACAAAAGAAGTAGATAGTTCGAGATATATATCTCAAACATCTCTACCTCCCGAAGGCACCAGATGAGTGAGGGGTCAGTCTGCATTTTTCGTCAAGCCACTGTCAATGTGAGAGAACTCGTGTCCAGCTTATAAGCCTATACTTGCATAAACCACAAGTGAAGATAAAAAATCTTTGGACAACACCCACCAGTGGGACTCGAACCCAGAAAGCACAACTACCTTCCAGTAGCTGGCATAACTAGTATGCTTTAACCCACTACGCCATCAGACCTTACAAAAGAAGTAGATAGTTCGAGATATATATCTCAAACATCTCTACCTCCCGAAGGCACCAGATGAGTGAGGGGTCAGTCTGCATTTTTCGTCAAGCCACTGTCAATGTGAGAGAACTCGTGTCCAGCTTATAAGCCTATACTTGCATAAACCACAAGTGAAGATAAACAATCTTTGGACAACACCCACCAGTGGGACTCGAACCCAGAAAACACAACTACCTTCCAGTAGCTGGCATAACTAGTATGCTTTAACCCACTACGCCATCAGACCTTACAAAAGAAGTAGATAGTTCGAGATATATATCTCAAACATCTCTACCTCCCGAAGGCACCAGATGAGTGAGGGGTCAGTCTGCATTTTTCGTCAAGCCACTGTCAATGTGAGAGAACTCGTGTCCAGCTTATAAGCCTATACATGCATAAACCACAAGTGAAGATAAACAATCTTTGGACAACACCAACCAGTGGGACTCGAACCCAGAAAGCACAACTACCTTCCAGTAGCTGGCATAACTAGTATGCTTTAACCCACTACGCCATCAGACCTTACAAAAGAAGTAGATAGTTCGAGATATATATCTCAAACATCTCTACCTCCCGAAGGCACCAGATGAGTGAGGGGTCAGTCTGCATTTTTCGTCAAGCCACTGTCAATGTGAGAGAACTCGTGTCCAGCTTATAAGCCTATACTTGCATAAACCACAAGTGAAGATAAACAATCTTTGGACAACACCCACCAGTGGGACTCGAACCCAGATATATATGTTTGAGATATATATCTCGAACTATCTACTTCTTTTGTAAGGTCTGAAGGCGTAGTGGGTTAAAGCATACTAGTTATGCCAGCTACTGGAAGGTAGTTGTGCTTTCTGGGTTCGAGTCCCACTGGTGGGTGTTGTCCAAAGATTGTTTATCTTCACTTGTGGTTTATGCAAGTATAGGCTTATAAGCTGGACACGAGTTCTCTCACATTGACAGTGGCTTGACGAAAAATGCAGACTGACCCCTCACTCATCTGGTGCCTTCGGGAGGTAGAGATGTTTGAGATATATATCTCGAACTATCTACTTCTTTTGTAAGGTCTGATGGCGTAGTGGGATAAAGCATACTAGTTATGCCAGCTACTGGAAGGTAGTTGTGCTTTCTGGGTTCGAGTCCCACTGGTGGGTGTTGTCCAAAGATTGTTTATCTTCACTTGTGGTTTATGCAAGTATAGGCTTATAAGCTGGACACGAGTTCTCTCACATTGACAGTGGCTTGACGAAAAATGCAGACTGACCCCTCACTCATCTGGTGTCTTCGGGAGGTAGAGATGTTTGAGATATATATCTCGAACTATCTACTTCTTTTGTAAGGTCTGATGGCGTAGTGGGTTAAAGCATACTAGTTATGCCAGCTACTGGAAGGTAGTTGTGCTTTCTGGGTTCGAGTCCCACTGGTGGGTGTTGTCCAAAGATTGTTTATCTTCACTTGTGGTTTATGCAAGTATAGGCTTATAAGCTGGACACGAGTTCTCTCACATTGACAGTGGCTTGACGAAAAATGCAGACTGACCCCTCACTCATCTGGTGCCTTCGGGAGGTAGAGATGTTTGAGATATATATCTCGAACTATCTACTTCTTTTGTAAGGTCTGATGGCGTAGTGAGTTAAAGCATACTAGTTATGCCAGCTACTGGAAGGTAGTTGTGCTTTCTGGGTTCGAGTCCCACTGGTGGGTGTTGTCCAAAGATTGTTTATCTTCACTTGTGGTTTATGCAAGTATAGGCTTATAAGCTGGACACGAGTTCTCTCACATTGACAGTGGCTTGACGAAAAATGCAGACTGACCCCTCACTCATCTGGTGCCTTCGGGAGGTAGAGATGTTTGAGATATATATCTCGAACTATCTACTTCTTTTGTAAGGTCTGATGGCGTAGTGGGTTAAAGCATACTAGTTATGCCAGCTACTGGAAGGTAGTTGTGCTTTCTGGGTTCGAGTCCCACTGGTGGGTGTTGTCCAAAGATTGTTTATCTTCACTTGTGGTTTATGCAAGTATAGGCTTATAAGCTGGACACGAGTTCTCTCACATTGACAGTGGCTTGACGAAAAATGCAGACTGACCCCTCACTCATCTGGTGCCTTCGGGAGGTAGAGATGTTTGAGATATATATATCTCGAACTATCTACTTCTTTTGTAAGGTCTGATGGCGTAGTGGGTTAAAGCATACTAGTTATGCCAGCTACTGGAAGGTAGTTGTGTTTTCTGGGTTCGAGTCCCACTGGTGGGTGTTGTCCAAAGATTGTTTATCTTCACTTGTGGTTTATGCAAGTATAGGCTTATAAGCTGGACACGAGTTCTCTCACATTGACAGTGGCTTGACGAAAAATGCAGACTGACCCCTCACTCATCTGGTGCCTTCGGGAGGTAGAGATGTTTGAGATATATATCTCGAACTATCTACTTCTTTTGTAAGGTCTGATGGCGTAGTGGGTTAAAGCATACTAGTTATGCCAGCTACTGGAAGGTAGTTGTGCTTTCTGGGTTCGAGTCCCACTGGTGGGTGTTGTCCAAAGATTGTTTATCTTCACTTGTGGTTTATGCAAGTATAGGCTTATAAGCTGGACACGAGTTCTCTCACATTGACAGTGGCTTGACGAAAAATGCAGACTGACCCCTCACTCATCTGGTGCCTTCGGGAGGTAGAGATGTTTGAGATATATATCTCGAACTATCTACTTCTTTTGTAAGGTCTGATGGCGTAGTGGGTTAAAGCATACTAGTTATGCCAGCTACTGGAAGGTAGTTGTGCTTTCTGGGTTCGAGTCCCACTGGTGGGTGTTGTCCAAAGATTGTTTATCTTCACTTGTGGTTTATGCAAGTATAGGCTTATAAGCTGGACACGAGTTCTCTCACATTGACAGTGGCTTGACGAAAAATGCAGACTGACCCCTCACTCATCTAGGTGCCTTCGGGAGGTAGAGATGTTTGAGATATATATCTCGAACTATCTACTTCTTTTGTAAGGTCTGATGGCGTAGTGGGTTAAAGCATACTAGTTATGCCAGCTACTGGAAGGTAGTTGTGCTTTCTGGGTTCGAGTCCCACTGGTGGGTGTTGTCCAAAGATTGTTTATCTTCACTTGTGGTTTATGCAAGTATAGGCTTATAAGCTGGACACGAGTTCTCTCACATTGACAGTGGCTTGACGAAAAATGCAGACTGACCCCTCACTCATCTGGTGCCTTCGGGAGGTAGAGATGTTTGAGATATATATCTCGAACTATCTACTTCTTTTGTAAGGTCTGATGGCGTAGTGGGTTAAAGCATACTAGTTATGCCAGCTACTGGAAGGTAGTTGTGCTTTCTGGGTTCGAGTCCCACTGGTGGGTGTTGTCCAAAGATTGTTTATCTTCACTTGTGGTTTATGCAAGTATAGGCTTATAAGCTGGACACGAGTTCTCTCACATTGACAGTGGCTTGACGAAAATGCAGACTGACCCCTCACTCATCTGGTGCCTTCGGGAGGTAGAGATGTTTGAGATATATATCTCGAACTATCTACTTCTTTTGTAAGGTCTGATGGCGTAGTGGGTTAAAGCATACTAGTTATGCCAGCTACTGGAAGGTAGTTGTGCTTTCTGGGTTCGAGTCCCACTGGTGGGTGTTGTCCAAAGATTGTTTATCTTCACTTGTGGTTTATGCAAGTATAGGCTTATAAGCTGGACACGAGTTCTCTCACATTGACAGTGGCTTGACGAAAAATTGCAGACTGACCCCTCACTCATCTGGTGCCTTCGGGAGGTAGAGATGTTTGAGATATATATCTCGAACTATCTACTTCTTTTGTAAGGTCTGATGGCGTAGTGGGTTAAAGCATACTAGTTATGCCAGCTACTGGAAGGTAGTTGTGCTTTCTGGGTTCGAGTCCCACTGGTGGGTGTTGTCCAAAGATTGTTTATCTTCACTTGTGATTTATGCAAGTATAGGCTTATAAGCTGGACACGAGT
>NC_091194.1:30761426-30766426 GCF_040958095.1 Procambarus clarkii
TGTCCTGGCCACCGTGGAGGGTGGTGTGTCCTGGCCACCATGGAGGGTGGTGTGTCCTGGCCACCGTGGAGGGTGGTGTGTCCTGGCCACCGTGGAGGGTGGTGTGTCCTGGCCACCGTGGAGGGTGTGTGTCCTGGCCACCGTGGAGGGTGGTGTGTCCTGGCCACCGTGGAGGGTGGTGTGTCCTGGCCACCGTGGAGGGTGGTGTCCTGGCCACCGTGGAGGGTGTGTGTCCTGGCCACCGTGGAGGGTGGTGTCCTGGCCACCGTGGAGGGTGGTGTGTCCTGGCCACCGTGGAGGGTGGTGTGTCCTGGCCACCGTGGAGGGTGGTGTCCTGGCCACCGTGGAGGGGGTGTGTCCTGGCCACCGTGGAGGGTGGTGTGTCCTGGCCACCGTGGAGGGTGTGTGTCCTGGCCACCGTGGAGGGTGGTGTGTCCTGGCCACCGTGGAGGGTGGTGTGTCCTGGCCACCGTGGAGGGGGTGTGTCCTGGCCACCGTGGAGGGTGGTGTGTCCTGGCCACCGTGGAGGGTGTGTCCTGGCCACCGTGGAGGGTGGTGTGTCCTGGCCACCGTGGAGTGGTGGTGTCCTGGCCACCGTGGAGGGTGGTGTGTCCTGGCCACCGTGGAGGGTGGTGTGTCCTGGCCACCGTGGAGGGTGGTGTGTCCTGGCCACCGTGGAGGGTGGTGTCCTGGCCACCGTGGAGGGTGGTGTGTCCTGGCCACCGTGGAGGGTGGTGTGTCCTGGCCACCGTGGAGGGTGGTGTGTCCTGGCCACCGTGGAGGGTGGTGTGTCCTGGCCACCGTGGAGGGTGGTGTGTCCTGGCCACCGTGGAGGGTGGTGTCCTGGCCACCGTGGAGGGTGGTGTGTCCTGGCCACCGTGGAGGGTGGTGTGTCCTGGCCACCGTGGAGGGTGGGTGTCCTGGCCACCGTGGAGGGTGGTGTGTCCTGGCCACCGTGGAGGGTGGTGTGTCCTGGCCACCGTGGAGGGTGGTGTCCTGGCCACCGTGGAGGGTGTGTCCTGGCCACCGTGGAGGGTGGTGTGTCCTGGCCACCGTGGAGGGTGGTGTGTCCTGGCCACCGTGGAGGGTGGTGTCCTGGCCACCGTGGAGGGTGGTGTGTCCTGGCCACCGTGGAGGGTGGTGTGTCCTGGCCACCGTGGAGGGTGGTGTCCTGGCCACCGTGGAGGGTGGTGTGTCCTGGCCACCGTGGAGGGTGGTGTCCTGGCCACCGTGGAGGGTGGTGTGTCCTGGCCACCGTGGAGGGTGGTGTCCTGGCCACCGTGGAGGGTGGGTGTGTCCTGGCCACCGTGGAGGGGGTGTGTCCTGGCCACCGTGGAGGGTGGTGTGTCCTGGCCACCGTGGAGGGTGGTGTCCTGGCCACCGTGGAGGGGGTGTGTCCTGGCCACCGTGGAGGGTGGTGTGTCCTGGCCACCGTGGAGGGTGGTGTGTCCTGGCCACCGTGGAGGGTGGTGTGTCCTGGCCACCGTGGAGGGTGTGTCCTGGCCACCGTGGAGGGTGGTGTGTCCTGGCCACCGTGGAGGGTGGTGTCCTGGCCACCGTGGAGGGTGGTGTGTCCTGGCCACCGTGGAGGGTGGTGTGTCCTGGCCACCGTGGAGGGTGGTGTGTCCTGGCCACCGTGGAGGGTGGTGTCCTGGCCACCGTGGAGGGTGGTGTGTCCTGGCCACCGTGGAGGGTGGTGTCCTGGCCACCGTGGAGGGTGGTGTGTCCTGGCCACCGTGGAGGGTGGTGTCCTGGCCACCGTGGAGGGGTGTGTCCTGGCCACCGTGGAGGGTGTGTGTCCTGGCCACCGTGGAGGGTGGTGTGTCCTGGCCACCGTGGAGGGTGGTGTGTCCTGGCCACCGTGGAGGGTGGTGTGTCCTGGCCACCGTGGAGGGTGGTGTGTCCTGGCCACCGTGGAGGGTGGTGTGTCCTGGCCACCGTGGAGGGTGGTGTGTCCTGGCCACCGTGGAGGGTGGTGTCCTGGCCACCGTGGAGGGTGGTGTCCTGGCCACCGTGGAGGGTGGTGTGTCCTGGCCACCGTGGAGGGTGGTGTCCTGGCCACCGTGGAGGGTGGTGTCCTGGCCACCGTGGAGGGTGGTGTGTCCTGGCCACCGTGGAGGGTGGTGTCTGGCCACCGTGGAGGGTGGTGTCCTGGCCACCGTGGAGGGTGGTGTCCTGGCCACCGTGGAGGGTGGTGTCCTGGCCACCGTGGAGGGTGGTGTCCTGGCCACCGTGGAGGTGGGTGTCCTGGCCACCGTGGAGGGTGGTGTGTCATGGCCACGTGGAGGGTGGGGTGTCCTGCGCTACCGGGAGGGTGGTGTGTCCTGGCCACCGTGGAGGGTGGTATCCTGGCCACAATGGAGGGTGGTATCCTGGCCACCGTGGAGGGGGTGTGTCCTGGCCACACGTGGAGGGTGGTGTCCTGGCCACAATGGAGGGTGGTATCCTGGCCACCGTGGAGGGTGGTGTCTGGCCACCGTCGGAGGGTGGTGTGTCCTGGCCACCGCGGAGGGTGGGTGTCCTGGCCACCATGGAGGGTGGTGTTCCTGGCCACCATGGAGGGTGGTGTGTCCTGGCCACCGTGGAGGGGGTTGTGTCCTGGCCACCGTGGAGGGTGGTGTCCTGGCCACCGTGGAGGGTGGTGTGTCCTGGCCACCGTGGAGGGTGGTGTGTCCTGGCCACCGTGGAGGGTGGTGTGTCCTGGCCACCGTGGAGGGTGGTGTCCTGGCCACCGTGGAGGGTGGTGTGTCCTGGCCACCGTGGAGGGTGGTGTGTCCTGGCCACCGTGGAGGGTGGTGTGTCCTGGCCACCGTGGAGGGTGGTGTGTCCTGGCCACCGTGGAGGGTGGTGTGTCCTGGCCACCGTGGAGGGTGGTGTGTCCTGGCCACCGTGGAGGGTGGTGTGTCCTGGCCACCGTGGAGGGTGGTGTGTCCTGGCCACCGTGGAGGGTGGTGTGTCCTGGCCATGGAGGGTGGTGTGTCCTGGCCACCGTGGAGGGTGGTGTCCTGGCCACCGTGGAGGGTGGTGTGTCCTGGCCACCGTGGAGGGTGGTGTGTCCTGGCCACCGTGGAGGGTGGGTGTCCTGGCCACCGTGGAGGGTGGTGTGTCCTGGCCACCGTGGAGGGTGGTGTGTCCTGGCCACCGTGGAGGGTGGTGTCCTGGCCACCGTGGAGGGTGGTGTGTCCTGGCCACCGTGGAGGGTGGTGTGTCCTGGCCACCGTGGGGGTGTGTCCTGGCCACCGTGGAGGGTGGTGTGTCCTGGCCACCGTGGAGGGTGGTGTGTCCTGGCCACCGTGGAGGGTGTGTGTGTCCTGGCCACCGTGGAGGGTGGTGTGTCCTGGCCACCGTGGAGGGTGGTGTGTCCTGGCCACCGTGGAGGGTGGTGTGTCCTGGCCACCGTGGAGGGTGGGTGTGTCCTGGCCACCGTGGAGGGTGGTGTCCTGGCCACCGTGGAGGGTGGTGTCCTGGCCACCGTGGAGGGTGGTGTGTCCTGGCCACCGTGGAGGGTGGTGTGTCCTGGCCACCGTGGAGGGTGGTGTCCTGGCCACCGTGGAGGGTGGTGTGTCCTGGCCACCGTGGAGGGTGGTGTGTCCTGGCCACCGTGGAGGGTGGTGTGTCCTGGCCACCGTGGAGGGTGGTGTGTCCTGGCCACCGTGGAGGGTGGTGTGTCCTGGCCACCGTGGAGGGTGGTGTGTCCTGGCCACCGTGGAGGGTGGTGTGTCCTGGCCACCGTGGAGGGTGGTGTGTCCTGGCCACCGTGGAGGTGGTGTGTCCTGGCCACCGTGGAGGGTGGTGTGTCCTGGCCACCGTGGAGGGTGGTGTGTCCTGGCCACCGTGGAGGGTGGTGTGTCCTGGCCACCGTGGAGGGTGGTGTCCTGGCCACCGTGGAGGGTGGTGTGTCCTGGCCACCGTGGAGGGTGGTGTGTCCTGGCCACCGTGGGGGGGTGTGTCCTGGCCACCGTGGAGGGTGGTGTCCTGGCCACCGTGGAGGGTGGTGTGTCCTGGCCACCGTGGAGGTGGTGTGTCCTGGCCACCGTGGAGGGTGGTGTGTCCTGGCCACCGTGGAGGGTGGTGTGTCCTGGCCACCGTGGAGGGTGTGTGTGTCCTGGCCACCGTGGAGGGTGGTGTGTCCTGGCCACCGTGGAGGGTGGTGTGTCCTGGCCACCGTGGAGGGTGGTGTGTCCTGGCCACCGTGGAGGGTGGTGTCCTGGCCACCGTGGAGGGTGGTGTGTCCTGGCCACCGTGGAGGGTGGTGTGTCCTGGCCACCGTGGAGGGTGGTGTCCTGGCCACCGTGGAGGGTGGTGTGTCCTGGCCACCGTGGAGGGTGGTGTGTCCTGGCCACCGTGGAGGGTGGGTGTCCTGGCCACCGTGGAGGGTTGTGTCCTGGCCACCGTGGAGGGTGGTGTGTCCTGGCCACCGTGGAGGGTGGTGTGTCCTGGCCACCGTGGAGGGTGGTGTGTCCTGGCCACCGTGGAGGGTGGTGTGTCCTGGCCACCGTGGAGGGTGGTGTGTCCTGGCCACCGTGGAGGGGGTGTGTCCTGGCCACCGTGGAGGGTGTGTGTCCTGGCCACCGTGGAGGGTGTGTCCTGGCCACCGTGGAGGGTGGTGTGTCCTGGCCACCGTGGAGGGTGGTGTGTCCTGGCCACCGTGGAGGGTGGTGTGTCCTGGCCACCGTGGAGGGTGTGTGTCCTGGCCACCGTGGAGGGTGGTGTGTCCTGGCCACCGTGGAGGGTGGTGTGTCCTGGCCACCGTGGAGGGTGGGTGTCCTGGCCACCGTGGAGGGTGGTGTGTCCTGGCCACCGTGGAGGGTGGTGTGTCCTGGCCACCGTGGAGGGTGGTGTGTCCTGGCCACCGTGGAGGGTGGTGTTCCTGGCCACCGTGGAGGGTGGTGTCCTGGCCACCGTGGAGGGTGGTGTGTCCTGGCCACCGTGGAGGGTGGTGTGTCCTGGCCACCGTGGAGGGTGGTGTCCTGGCCACCGTGGAGGGTGGTGTGTCCTGG
>NC_091194.1:30771426-30848926 GCF_040958095.1 Procambarus clarkii
GGACTGGTGATATCCCCCACTCTGACTGGTGATGCCCCCACTCTCGATGACTGGTGATGCCCCCAATCTGGCTGGCAGGTGATGCCCCCCACTCTGGCTGACTGGTGATGCCCCCACTCTGGCCTGACTGGTGATGCCCCCCACTCTGGCTGACTGGTGATGCCCCCCCACTCTGGCTGGCTGGTGATGCCCCCCACTCTGGCTGGTGATGCCCCCACTCTGGCTGACTGGTGATGCCCCCCACTCTGGCTGGCTGGTGATGCCATCACTCTGGCTGACTGGTGATGCCCCCACGCTGGCTGACTGGTATGATGCCCCCACTCTGGCTGACTGGTGATGCCCCCACTCTGGCTGGCTGCTGATGCCCCCACTCTGGCTGGCTGGTGATGCCCCCACTCTGGCTGACTGTGATGCCCCCCACTCTGGCTAGCTGGTGATGCCCCCCCACTCTGGCTGGATGGTGATGCCCCCCCACTCTGGCTGACTGGTGATGCCCACACTCTGGCTGACTGGTGATGCCCCCACTCTGGCTGACTGGTGATGCCCCACACTGGCTGACTGGTGATGCCCCCACTCTGGCTGGCTGGTGATGCCCCCCACTCTGGCTGACTGGTGATGCCCCCACTCTGGCTGTGATGCCCCCCACTCTGGCTGACTGGTGATGCCCCCCACCTCTGGCTGGCTGCTGATGCCCCCACTCTGGCTGACTGGTGATGCCCCCACTCTGCTGGCTGCTGATGCCCCCACTCTGGCTGACTGGTGATGCCACCCACTCTGGCTAACTGGTGATGCCCCCCACTCTGGCTGACTGGTGATGCCCCCCACTCTGGCTGGCTGGTGATGCCCACACTCTGGCTGACTGGTGATGGCCCCCCAACTCTGGCTGGCTGGTGATTGCCCCCCACTCTGACTAGTGATGCCCCCACCTCTGGCTGACTGGTGATGCCCCCAACTCTGGCTGGCTGGTGATGCCCCACTCTGGCTGGCTGGTGATGCCCCCCACTCTGGCTGATGATGCCCCCCACTCTGGCTGGCTGGTGATGCCCCCCACTCTGGCTGGTGATTGCCCCCCACTCTGGCTGGCCTGGTGATGCCCCCCACTCTGGCTGGTGATGCCCCCCACTCTGGCTTGGCTGGTGATGCCCCCCACTCTGGCTGACTGGTGATTGCCCCCACACTCTGGCTGACTGGTGATGCCCCCCACTCTGGCTTGCTGGTGATGCCCCCCACTCTGGCTGGTGATGCCCCCCACTACTGGCTGGCTTGTGATGCCCCCACTCTGGCTGGCTGGTGATGCCCCCCCACTCTGGCTGACTGTGATGCCCCCCACTCTGGCTGACTGGTGATGCCCCCCACTCTGGCTGGTGATGCCCCCACTCTGGCTGACTGGTGATGCCCCCCACTCTGACTGGTGATGCCCCCCACTCTGGCTGACTGGTGATATCCCCCACTCTGACTGGTGATGCCCCCCACTCTCGCTGACTGGTGATGCCCCAATCTGGCTGGCAGGTGATGCCCCCCACTCTGGCTGACTGGTGATGCCCCCACTCTGGCTGACTGGTGATGCCCCCCACTCTGGCTGACTGGTGATGCCCCCCACTCTGGCTGGCCTGGTGATGCCCCCCACTCTGGCTGGTGATGCCCCCACTCTGGCTGACTGGTGATGCCCCCCACTCTGGCTGGCTGGTGATGCCATCACTCTGGCTGACTGGTGATGCCCCCACTCTGGCTGACTGGTGATGCCCCCACATCTGCTGACTGGTGATGCCCCCCACTCTGGCTGGCTGGTGATGGCCCCCCACTCTGGCTGGCTGGTGATGCCCCCCACTCTGGCTGTCTGGTGATGCCCCCACTCTGGCTGACTGGTGATGCCCCCCACTCTGGCTGACTGGTGATGGCCCCACTCTGGCTGGCTGGTGATGCCCCCACTCTGGATGCTGGTGATGCCCCTCCACTCTGGCTGACTGGTGATGCCCCCCACGTCTGGCTGGCTGGTGATGCCCCCCACTCTGGCTGACTGGTGATGCCCCCACTCTGGCTGACTGGTGATGCCCCCCACTCTGGCTGGACTGGTGATGCCCCCACTCTGGCGGACTGGTGATGCCCCCCACTCTGGCTGACTGGTGATGCCCCCACTCTGGCTGACTGGTGATGCCCCCCACCTCGACTGGTGATGCCCCCCCACTCTGGCTGACTGGTGATGGCCCCCACTCTGGCTGGTGATGCCCCCTACTGCTGGTCTGACTGGTGATGCCCCCACTCTGGCTGACTGGTGATGCCCCCACCACTCTGGCTGACTGGTGATGCCACCCCACTCTGGGCTGGCTGGTGATGCCCCCCACTCTGGCTGGCTGTTGATAGCCCCACACTCTGGCTGGCTGGTGATGCCCCCACTCTGGCTGACTGGTGATGCCCCCCACTCTGGCTGGCTGGTGATGCCCCCCACTCCTGGCTGACTGGTGATGCCCCCACTCTGGCTGACTGGTGAATGCCCCCACTCTGGCTGACTGGTGATGCCCCCCACTCTGGCTGGCTAGTGATGCCCCCCCACTCTGGCTGGCTGGTGATGCCCCCCACTCTGGCTGACTTGATGGTGATGCCCCACTCTGGCTGACTGGTGATGCCCCCCACTCTGGCTGACTGGTGATGCCCCCACTCTGGCTGGCTGGTGATGCCCACCACTCTGGCTGGCTGGTGATGCCCCCCACTCTGGCTGACTGGTGATGCCCCCAACTCTGGCTGGCTGGTGATGCCCCCCACTCTGGCTGACTGGTGATGCCCCCCACTCTGGCTGGCTGGTGATGCCCCCCACTGCTGACTAGTGATGCCCCCACTCTGGCTGACTGGTGATGCCCCCACTCTGGCTGGCTGGTGATGCCCACACTCTGGCTGGCTGGTGATGCCCCCCACTCTGGCTGATGATGCCCCCCACTCTGGCTGGCTGGTGATGCCCACCACTCTGGCTGGTGATGCCCCCCACTCTGGCTGCCTGGTGATGCCCCCCACTCTGGCTGGTGATGCCCCCACTCTGGCTGGCTGGTGATGCCCCCCACTCTGGCTGGACTGGTGATGCCCCACACTCTGGCTGACTGGTGATGCCCCCCACTCTGGCTTGCTGGTGATGCCCCCCACTCTGGCTGGTGATGCCCCCACTCTGGCTGGCTTGGTGATGCCCCCACTCTGGCTGGCTGGTGATGCCCCCCACTCTGGCTGACTGGTGATGCCCCCCACTCTGGCTGACTGGTGATGCCCCCCACTCTGGCTGGTGATGCCCCCACTCTGGCTGACTGGTGATGCCCCCCACTCTGACTGGTGATGCCCCCACTCTGGCTTGACTGGTGATATCCCCCACTCTGACTGTGTGAATGCCCCCCACTCTCGCTGCTGGTGATGCCCCCAATCTGGCTGGCATGGTGATGCCCCCCACTCTGGCTGGACTGGTGATGCCCCCACTCTGGCTGACTGGTGATGCCCCCCACTCTGGCTGACTGGTGATGCCCCCCACTCTGGCTGGCTGGTGATGCCCCCCACCTCTGGTGCTGGTGATGCCCCCACTCTGGCTGACTGGTGATGCCCCCCACTCTGGCTGGCTGGTGATGCCCATCCACTCTGGCTGACTGGTGATGCCCCCACTCTGGCTGACTGGTGATGCCCCCACTCTAACTCTGGACTGGTGATGCCCCCCACTCTGGCTGGCTGGTGATGCCCCCCACTCTGGCTGGCTGGTGATGCCCCCCACTCTGGCTGTCTGGTGATGCCCCCACTCTGGCTGACTGGTGATGCCCCCCACTCCTGGCTGACTGGTGATGCCCCCACTCTGCTGGCTGGTGATGCCCCCCACTCTGGCTGGCATGGTGATGCCCTCCACTCTGGCTGACTGGTGATGCCCCCACTCTGGCTGGCTGGTGATGCCCCCCACTCTGGCTGACTGGTGATGCCCCCCACTCTGGCTGACTGGTGATGCCCCCCACTCTGGCTGGCTGGTGATGCCCCCACTCTGGCTGACTGGTGATGCCCCCCCACTCTGGCTGACTGGTGATGCCCCCACTCTGGCTGACTGGTGATGCCCCCCACTCTGACTGGTGATGCCCCCCACTCTGGCTGACTGGTGATGCCCCCACTCTGGATGGTGATGCCCCCCACTCTGGCTGACTGGTGATGCCCCCCACTCTGGCTGACTGGTGATGCCCCCCCACTCTGGCTGACTGGTGATGCCCCCCCACTCTGGCTGGCTGGTGATGCCCCCCACTCTGGCTGGCTGGTGATGCCCCCACTCTGGCTGGCTGGTGATGCCCCCACTCTGGCTGACTGGTGATGCCCCCCCACTCTGGCTGGCTGGTGATGCCCCCCACTCTGGCTGACTGGTGATGCCCCCACTCTGGCTGACTGGTGATGCTCCCACTCTGGCTGACTGGTGATGCCCCCCACTCTGGCTGGCTAGTGATGCCCCCCACTCTGGCTGGCTGGTGATGCCCCCCACTCTGGCTGACTGGTGATTGCCCCACTCTGGCTGGACTGGTGATGCCCCCCACTCTGGCTGACTGGTGATGCCCCCACTCTGGCTGGCTGGTGATGCCCCCCACTCTGGCTGGCTGGTGATGCCCCCCACTCTGGCTGACTGGTGATGCCCCCCCCCCCCACTCTGGCTGGCTGGTGATGCCCCCCACTCTGGCTTGACTGGTGATGCCCCCCACTCTGGCTGACTGGTGATGCCCACCCACTCTGGCTGACTGGTGATGCCCCCCCACTCTGGACTGTGATGACCCCCACTCTGGCTGATGTGATGCCCCCACTCTGGCTGACTGGTGATGCCCCCCACTCTGGCTGACTGGTGATGCCCCCACTCTGGCTGACTGGTGATGCCCCCCACTCTGACTGGTGATGCCCCCACTCTGGCTGGACTGGTGATGCCCCCACTCTGGCTGGTGGATGCCCCCACTCTGGCTGACTGGTGATGCCCCCCACTCTGGCTGACTGGTGATGCCCCCAACTCTGGCTGACTGGTTGATGCCCCCACTCTGGCTGACTGGTGATGCCCCCCACTCTGGCTGACTGGTGATGCCCCCCACTCTGGCTGGCTGGTGATGCCCCCCACTCTGGCTGGCTGGTGATGCCCCCACTCTGGCTGGCTGGTGATGCCCCCACTCTGGCTGACTGGTGATGCCCCCCCACTCTAGCTGGCTGGTGATGCCCCCCACTCTGGCTGACTGGTGATGACCCCCACTCTGGCTGGCTGGTGATGCCCTCCACTCTGACTGGTGATGCCCCCCACTCTGGCTGACTGGTGATGCCCCCCACTCTGGCTGACTGGTGATGCCCCCCACTCTGGCTGACTGGTGATGCCCCCACTCTGGCTGGTGATGCCCCCCACTCTGGCTAACTGGTGATGCCCCCACTCTGGCTGGCTGGTGATGCCCCCCACTCTGGCTGGCTGCTGATGCCCCCACTCTGGCTGACTGGTGATTGCCCCCACTCTGGCTGACTGGTGATGCCCCCCACTCTGACTGGTGATGCCCCCCACTCTGGCTGACTGGTGATGCCCCCACTCTGGCTGGTGATGCCCCCCACTCTGGCTGACTGGTGATGCCCCCCACTCTGGCTGGCTGGTGATGCCCCCCACTCTGGCTGACTGGTGATGCCCCCCACTCTGGCTGACTGGTGATTCCCCCACTCTGGCTGACTGGTGATGCCCCCCACTCTGACTGGTGATTGCCCCCCACTCTGGCTGACTGGTGATGCCCCCACTCTGGCTGGTGATGCCCCCCACTCTGGCTGACTGGTGATGCCCCCCACTCTGGCTGGCTGGTGATGCCCCCCACTCTGGCTGACTGGTGATGCCCCCCACTCTGGCTGACTGGTGATGCCCCCACTCTGGCTGACTGATGATGCCCCCACTCTGGCTGACTGGTGATGCCCCCCCACTCTGGCTGGCTGGGTGATGCCCCCCACTCTGGCTGGCTGGTGATGCCCCCACTCTGGCTGGCTGGTGATGCCCCCACTCTGGCTGACTGGTGATGCCCCCCACTCTAGCTGGCTGGTGATGCCCCCCACTCTGGCTGACTGGTGATGACCCCCACTCTGGCTGGCTGGTGATGCCCCCCCACTCTGACTGGTGATGCCCCCCACTCTGGCTGACTGGTGATGCCCCCCACTCTGGCTGACTGGTGATGCCCCCCTCTCTGGCTGACTGGTGATGCCCCCCACTCTGGCTGGTGATGCCCCCCACTCTGGCTGACTGGTGATGCCCCCACTCTGGCTGGCTGGTGATGCCCCCCACTCTGGCTGGCTGCTGATGCCCCCCACTCTGGCTGACTGGTGATGCCCCCCAATCTGGCTGACTGGTGATGACCCCCACTCTGGCTGACTGGTGATGCCCCCCACTCTGGCTGACTGGTGATGCCCCCCACTCTTCCTGACTGGTGATGCCCCCCACTCTGGCTGGCTAGTGATGCCCCCCCACTCTGGCTGGTGATGCCCCCCCACTCTGGCTGGCTGGTGATGCCCCCCACTCTGGCTGGTGATGCCCCCACTCTGGTTGGCTGGTGATGCCCCCCACTCTGGCTGGCTGGTGATGCCCCCCACTCTGGCTGGTGATGCCCTCCACTCTGGCTGGTGATGCCCCCCACTCTGGCTGGCTTGGTGATGCCCCCCACTCTGGCTGGTGATGCCCCCCACTCTGGCTGACTGGTGATGCCCCCCACTCTGGCTGGTGATGCCCCCCACTCTGGTTGACTGGTGATGCCCCCCACTCTGGCTGGCTGGTGATGCACCCCACTCTGGATTGTGATGCCCCACCACTCTGGCTGGGTAGTGATGCCCCCCCACTCTGGCTGACTGGTGATGCCCCCCACTCTGGCTGGCTGGTGATGCCCCCCACTCTGGCTGGCTGGTGATGCCCCCCACTCTGGCTGGCTGGTGATGCCCCCCACTCTGGCTGACTGGTGGTGCCCCCACTCTGGCTGGCTGGTGATGCCCCCACTCTGGCTGGCTGGTGATGCCTCCACTCTGGCTGGCTGGTGATGCCCCCACTCTGGCTGACTGGTGATGCCCCCCACTCTGGCTGGCTGGTGATGCCCCCACTCTGGCTGACTGGTGATGACCCCCACTCTCGCTGACTGGTGATGCCCCCACTCTGGCTGACTGGTGATGCCCCCCACTCTTGCTGGATGGTGATGCCCCCACTCTGGCTGGCTGGTGATGCCCCCCACTCTGGCTGACTGGTGGTGCCCCCCACTCTGGCTGACTGGTGATGCCCCCACTCTGGCTGGCTGGTGATGCCCCCCACTCTGGCTGACTGGTGATGCCCCCCACTCTGGCTGACTGGTGATGCCCCCCACTCTGGCTGACTGGTGGTGCCCCCACTCTGGCTGACTGGTGATGCCCCCACTCTGGCTGTCTAGTGATGCCCCCCACTCTGGCTGGCTGGTGATGCCCCCACTCTGGCTGGCTGGTGATGCCTCCACTCTGGCTGGCTGGTGATGCCCCCACTCTGGCTGACTGGTGATGCCCCCACTCTGGCTGGCTGGTGATGCCCCCACTCTGGCTGACTGGTGATGCCCCCCACTCTGACTGGCTGGTGATGCCCCCCACTCTGGCTGACTGGTGATGCCCCCCACTCTTGCTGGCTGGTGATGCCTCCACTCTGGCTGGCTGGTGATGCCCCCACTCTGGCTGGCTGGTGATGCCAATACTCTGGCTGGCTGGTGATGCCCCCCACTCTGGCTGACTGGTGATGCCCCCCACTCTGGCTGACTGGTGATGCCCCCCACTCTGGCTGACTGGTGATGCCCCCCACTCTGGCTGACTAGTGGTGCCCCCACTCTGGCTGACTGGTGATGCCCCCCACTCTGGCTGGCTGGTGATGCCCCCACTCTGGCTGACTGGTGATGCCCCCCACTCTGGCTGACTGGTGATGCCCCCCACTCTGGCTGACTGGTGGTGCCCCCACTCTTGCTGACTGGTGATGCCCCCCACTCTGGCTGGCTGGTGATGCCCCCCACTCTGGCTGGCTGGTGATGCCTCCACTCTGGCTGGCTGGTGATGCCCCCACTCTGGCTGACTGGTGATGCCCCCACTCTGGCTGGCTGGTGATGCCCCCACTCTGGCTGGACTGGTGATGCCCCCCACTCTGGCTGGCTGGTGATGCCCCCACTCTGGCTGACTGGTGATGCCCCCACTCTGTCTGGCTGGTGATGCCTCCACTCTGGCTGGCTGGTGATGCCCCCACTCTGGCTGACTGGTGATGCCCCCCACTATGGCTGGCTGGTGATGCCCCCCACTCTGGCTGACTGGTGATGCCCCCACTCTGGCTGACTGGTGATGCCCCCCACTCTGGCTGACTGGTGATGCCCCCCACTCTGGCTGGCTGGTGATGCCCCCCACTCTGACTGACTGGTGATGCCCCCCACTCTGGCTGACTGGTGATGCCCCCCACTCTGGCTGACTGGTGATGCCCCCCACTCTGGCTGACTGGTGATGCCCCCCACTCTGGCTGACCGGTGATGCCCCCCACTCTGGCTGGTGATGCTCCCCACTCTGGCTGACTGGTGATGCCCCCACTCTGGCTGGCTGGTGATACCCCCACTCTGGCTGGCTGCTGATGCCCCCCACTCTGGCTGACTGGTGATGCCCCCCACTCTGGCTGACTGGTGATGCCCCCCACTCTGGCTGACTGGTGATGCCCCCCACTCTGGCTGACTAGTGATGCCCCCCACTCTGGCTGACTGGTGATGCCCCCCACTCTGGCTGGCTGGTGATGCCCCCCACTCTGGCTGGTGATGCCCCCCACTCTGGCTGGCTGGTGATGCCCCCCACTCTGGCTGGTGATGCCCCCCACTCTGGCTGGTGATGCCCTCCACTCTGGCTGACTGGTGATGCCCCCCACTCTGGCTGGTGATGCCCCCCACTCTGGCTGGCTGGTGATGCCCCCCACTCTGGCTGGCAGGTGATGCCCCCCACTCTGGCTGACTGGTGATGCCCCCCACTCTGGCTGGCTGGTGATGCCCCCCACTCTGGCTGGCTGGTGATGCCCCCCACTCTGGCTGGCTGGTGATGGCCCCCACTCTGGCTGGACTGGTGGTGCCCCCACTCTGGCTGGCTGGTGATGCCCCCACTCTGGCTGGCTGGTGATGCCTCCACTCTGGCTGGCTGGTGATGCCCCCACTCTGGCTGACTGGTGATGCCCCCCACTCTTGCTGGCTGGTGATGCCCCCACTCTGGCTGGCTTGGTGATGCCCCCCCCACTCTGGCTGACTGGTGGTGCCCCCACTCTGGCTGACTGGTGATGCCCCCACTCTGGCTGGCTGGTGATGCCCCACTCTGGCTGACTGGTGATGCCCCCCACTCTGGCTGACTGGTGATGCCCCCCACTCTGGCTGACTGGTGGTGCCCCCACTCTGGCTGACTGGTGATGCCCCCACTCTGGCTGACTGGTGATGCCCCCCACTCTGGCTGGCTGGTGATGCTCCCACTCTGGCTGACTGGTGATGCCCCCCTCTGGCTGGCTGGTGATGCCCCCACTCTGGCTGACTGGTGATGCCCCCCACTCTGGCTGGCTGGTGATGCCCCCACTCTGGCTGACTGGTGATGCCCCCACTCTGGCTGACTGGTGATGACCCCCACTCTGGCTGGCTGGTGATGCCCCCCCACTCTGACTGGTGATGCCCCCCCACTCTGGCTGACTGGTGATGCCCCCCACTCTGGCTGACTGGTGATGCCCCCCCTCTCTGGCTGACTGGTGATGCCCCCACTCTGGCTGGTGATGCCCCCCACTCTGGCTGACTGGTGATGCCCCCACTCTGGCTGGCTGGTGATGCCCCCCACTCTGGCTGGCTGCTGATGCCCCCCACTCTGGCTGACTGGTGATGCCCCCCAATCTGGCTGACTGGTGATGCCCCCCACTCTGGCTGACTGGTGATGCCCCCCACTCTGGCTGACTGGTGATGCCCCCCACTCTTCCTGACTGGTGATGCCCCCCACTCTGGCTGGCTAGTGATGCCCCCCACTCTGGCTGGTGATGCCCCCCACTCTGGCTGGCTGGTGATGCCCCCCACTCTGGCTGGTGATGCCCCCCACTCTGGTTGGCTGGTGATGCCCCCCACTCTGGCTGGCTGGTGATGCCCCCACTCTGGCTGGTGATGCCCTCCACTCTGGCTGGTGATGCCCCCCACTCTGGCTGGCTGGTGATGCCCCCCACTTCTGGCTGGTGATGCCCCCCACTCTGGCTGACTGGTGATGCCCCCCACTCTGGCTGGTGATGCCCCCCACTCTGGTTGACTGGTGATGCCCCCCACTCTGGCTGGCTGGTGATGCACCCCACTCTGGCTTGTGATGCCCACCACTCTGGCTGGGTAGTGATGCCCCCCACTCTGGCTGACTGGTGATGCCCCCCACTCTGGCTGGCTGGTGATGCCCCCCACTCTGGCTGGCTGGTGATGCCCCCCACTCTGGCTGGCTGGTGATGCCCCCCACTCTGGCTGACTGGTGATGCCCCCACTCTGGCTGGCTGGTGATGCCCCCACTCTGGCTGGCTGGTGATGCCTCCACTCTGGCTGGCTGGTGATGCCCCCACTCTGGCTGACTGGTGATGCCCCCACTCTGGCTGGCTGGTGATGCCCCCACTCTGGCTGACTGGTGATGACCCCCACTCTGGCTGACTGGTGATGCCCCCACTCTGGCTGACTGGTGATGCCCCCCACTCTTGCTGGATGGTGATGCCCCCACTCTGGCTGGCTGGTGATGCCCCCCACTCTGGCTGACTGGTGGTGCCCCCACTCTGGCTGACTGGTGATGCCCCCACTCTGGCTGGCTGGTGATGCCCCCACTCTGGCTGACTGGTGATGCCCCCCACTCTGGCTGACTGGTGATGCCCCCCACTCTGGCTGACTGGTGGTGCCCCCACTCTGGCTGACTGGTGATGCCCCCACTCTGGCTGTCTAGTGATGCCACCCACTCTGGCTGGCTGGTGATGCCCCCACTCTGGCTGGCTGGTGATGCCTCCACTCTGGCTGGCTGGTGATGCCCCCACTCTGGCTGACTGGTGATGCCCCCACTCTGGCTGGCTGGTGATGCCCCCACTCTGGCTGACTGGTGATGCCCCCCACTCTGACTGGCTGGTGATGCCCCCACTCTGGCTGACTGGTGATGCCCCCACTCTTGCTGGCTGGTGATGCCTCCACTCTGGCTGGCTGGTGATGCCCCCACTCTGGCTGGCTGGTGATGCCAATACTCTGGCTGGCTGGTGATGCCCCCCACTCTGGCTGACTGGTGATGCCCCCCACTCTGGCTGACTGGTGATGCCCCCCACTCTGGCTGACTGGTGATGCCCCCCACTCTGGCTGACTTAGTGGTGCCCCCACTCTGGCTGACTGGTGATGCCCCCACTCTGGCTGGCTGGTGATGCCCCCACTCTGGCTGACTGGTGATGCCCCCCACTCTGGCTGACTGGTGATGCCCCCCACTCTGGCTGACTGGTGGTGCCCCCACTCTTGCTGACTGGTGATGCCCCCCACTCTGGCTGGCTGGTGATGCACCCACTCTGGCTGGCTGGTGATGCCTCCACTCTGGCTGGCTGGTGATGCCCCCACTCTGGCTGACTGGTGATGCCCCCACTCTGGCTGGCTGGTGATGCCCCCACTCTGGCTGACTGGTGATGCCCCCCACTCTGGCTGGCTGGTGATGCCCCCACTCTGGCTGACTGGTGATGCCCCCACTCTGTCTGGCTGGTGATGCCTCCACTCTGGCTGGCTGGTGATGCCCCCACTCTGGCTGACTGGTGATGCCCCCCACTATGGCTGGCTGGTGATGCCCCCCACTCTGGCTGACTGGTGATGCCCCCCACTCTGGCTGACTGGTGATGCCCCCCACTCTGGCTGACTGGTGATGCCCCCCACTCTGGCTGGCTGGTGATGCCCCCCACTCTGACTGACTGGTGATGCCCCCCACTCTGGCTGACTGGTGATGCCCCCCACTCTGGCTGACTGGTGATGCCCCCCACTCTGGCTGACTGGTGATGCCCCCCACTCTGGCTGACCGGTGATGCCCCCCACTCTGGCTGGTGATGCTCCCCACTCTGGCTGACTGGTGATGCCCCCACTCTGGCTGGCTGGTGATACCCCCACTCTGGCTGGCTGCTGATGCCCCCCACTCTGGCTGACTGGTGATGCCCCCCACTCTGGCTGACTGGTGATGCCCCCCACTCTGGCTGACTGGTGATGCCCCCCACTCTGGCTGACTAGTGATGCCCCCCACTCTGGCTGACTGGTGATGCCCCCCACTCTGGCTGGCTGGTGATGCCCCCCACTCTGGCTGGTGATGCCCCCCACTCTGGCTGGCTGGTGATGCCCCCCACTCTGGCTGGTGATGCCCCCCACTCTGGCTGGTGATGCCCTCCACTCTGGCTGACTGGTGATGCCCCCCACTCTGGCTGGTGATGCCCCCCACTCTGGCTGGCTGGTGATGCCCCCCACTCTGGCTGGCAGGTGATGCCCCCCACTCTGGCTGACTGGTGATGCCCCCCACTCTGGCTGGCTGGTGATGCCCCCCACTCTGGCTGGCTGGTGATGCCCCCCACTCTGGCTGGCTGGTGATGGCCCCCACTCTGGCTGACTGGTGGTGCCCCCACTCTGGCTGGCTGGTGATGCCCCCACTCTGGCTGGCTGGTGATGCCTCCACTCTGGCTGGCTGGTGATGCCCCCACTCTGGCTGACTGGTGATGCCCCCCACTCTTGCTGGCTGGTGATGCCCCCACTCTGGCTGGCTGGTGATGCCCCCCCCACTCTGGCTGACTGGTGGTGCCCCCACTCTGGCTGACTGGTGATGCCCCCACTCTGGCTGGCTGGTGATGCCCCCACTCTGGCTGACTGGTGATGCCCCCCACTCTGGCTGACTGGTGATGCCCCCCACTCTGGCTGACTGGTGGTGCCCCCACTCTGGCTGACTGGTGATGCCCCCACTCTGGCTGACTGGTGATGCCCCCCACTCTGGCTGGCTAGTGATGCTCCCACTCTGGCTGACTGGTGATGCCCCCACTCTGGCTGGCTGGTGATGCCCCCACTCTGGCTGACTGGTGATGCCCCCCACTCTGGCTGGCTGGTGATGCCCCCACTCTGGCTGACTGGTGATGCCCCCACTCTGGCTGGCTGGTGATGCCTCCACTCTGGCTGGCTGGTGATGCCCCCACTCTGGCTGGCTGGTGATGCCTCCACTCTGGCTGGCTGGTGATGCCCCCACTCTGGCTGACTGGTGATGCCCCCACTCTGGCTGGCTGGTGATGCCCCAACTCTGGCTGACTGGTGATGCCCCAACTCTGGCTGACTGGTGATGCCCCCACTCTGGCTGGCTGGTGATGCCCCCACTCTGGCTGACTGGTGATGCCCCAACTCTGGCTGACTGGTGATGCCCCAACTCTGGCTGACTGGTGATGCCCCCACTCTGGCTGGCTGGTGATGCCCCCACTCTGGCTGACTGGTGATGCCCCCACTCTGGCTGGCTGGTGATGCCCCTACTCTGGCTGACTGGTGATGCCCCCACTCTGGCTGACTGGTGATGCCTCCACTCTGGCTGACTGGTGATGCCCCCACTCTGGCTGACTGGTAATGCCCCCACTCTGGCTGGCTGGTGATGACACCACTCTGGCTGACTGGTGATGCCCCCACTCTGGTTGACTGGTGATGCCCTTACACTGGCTGACTGGTGATGCCCCCACTCTGGCTGCCTGGTGATGCCCCAACTCTGGCTGACTGGTGATGCCCCCACTCTGGCTGACTGGTGATGCCCCCACTCTGGCTGACTGGTGATGCCCCCATTCTGGCTGACTGGTGATGCCCCCACTCTGGCTGACTGGTGATGCCCACACTCGGCTGGTTGGTGATGCCCACATTCTGGATGCCTGGTGATGCCCACTGTGGGAGTTTTCTGTTTTGCTTTCCCGACTGCAATGCGTACGTCGCCAATGTACATGTGGCAGACGCTTCACGAAGCTGTTGGAATCAGCAGAGAAAATACGAGAGCAACCGTACAGGGCCTGGTAGCAAGGTCGAGTTAGAGTCCTTGAGGGTCTCTTCTCAGACTAGCCTCACCTGGTCCTGGTCCACGTTGATCGTTGGAATCTCCTCAATGATTTAACACTTTAAGGGACTCCTAGGGTCCTCATCACATTTATAGTTTAGTGAATAATGGGCAACTCGGTGTTGGAGACACCTGAAGCTGGAGGCTTGAGTAAATAGTTGGCAGTATTCAGAAGTGGTTCAACGGAAACACCGCATAAAGCTTAACAGTAGTTTATTTACTAACTTAACCACTAATACAAAGGGTGCTTGCTTTACTTTAGATTGGCGTCAGATAGCCTATGGTTGCATTAGCGAGACTCTTGACGTCTGGCTATTCAATTCGGATCCACTCGTGGCGAAACACCTAACTTAACACAGTTGACAGTCAATCATTAACACGGCAACCTAACTGCCGGTATGCAAAGGGATCACAAGAGTTCCAACCGGATACTCGGTAATGATGATATGCAATAAATCAACAACTACACTGTCAATGGGACAGGCAATAACATGCACAATAATAATATCACACTATACTAAATGTGTGGTGTATGTGAAGCTCACATTCACAGACGAGTGTAATGTCGTGATACCACACAGATAAACACGCATACACCGTCGTGTGTCTTCACCTATACCTGTGTCAGGTATGAGAAGGTGAGAACTGTGGTTGATGCCTCAGATCAACACAGAGAGACACAATAAAACAATGACAAGATCTTGTACTTACACGGTAGGGTACCTCTCTTTTTCTATCACTCACTCAGGCACATTTATGCAAGAACTCGTAGGTGACCTGACAGCAGGTTCCGTTTATCGACAGGCTTTCCCACAAACTGTACTGGACACGGAGGGTACTCGCAGGAGGGCGCACTGTATGTTCTACAGACACACGCACACACACTTTATGGCACTGGCTGTGAGTAAGGGTGGTGACGTCACGTAGTGTGAGGCAGGGCGGCTCGAGGTACCGAGGTACTGAGGTACTAGCTACACGCTGTGGACAGTGGCGGCTGGCGGCTGCAGGTTATATGGTTTCATGCAGGTACACTGTGGTAAAAGTCTCACATAGATTACTTAGGCGGCGGCACTGCCTTAGTTCACTCTAGGAAACTCACAGATGATCTTAATTTATCACCAGGGGTTACTTGATACCAGTTGTTTCGCTCTGGTGATTTATCACTACTAGGCTTCTAAACAATATATTCACAGTCGCAATTCCGGGCGAGCGTTGGTATATTGAAAAGACGCTGAGTTTAACTTGATGGTGAGGAATAGACGGTGTTCTTCTGTCTATTGGCCGATAGACAGAACAGGACACGTCCTCTATGCAAGTGCTCCCTCACGTGAATGCTCTTGCCAGCGGCTATAGGCCATCTCGTGGAACACAACACAACGGATTACAATTTGACCCATGACATTGCAGCTAAAGAGCGTGAACCAATCATATTGATTGTTCCCTGATCAGTAGCAGGGGTGACGTCATGAACACGTCACGACCACGTCACAGTTGTTATTCTCCATCGCCCTGGTTGAGGCTGACCCCAGAGGTCAGCGCCTCGCTGGCGTCCCCTCTCCCTCTCTCACGCTGGCACCTCCTATGTACTCACTGACCCTTTGTGGCCAGTATGCTTAACTTTCCTGTATCGACTTCCAATCTGGACACACGGCGGCCTCCGTATTATAAACGTATTCCTGGTTATGAGGGCATCCTGGGGACACCCAACATGATAGATTACTATCCAGGGTTAACAGAGATAGGACTTGTGCACGAAATCGGTGCACTGTGCACTGCAATGAGCCATTCAAGTCAGCTGTGGGAGAATTTTGAGAGACCAACTCTCACATCACCCCCCAACGAAACACCGAGCTCCACAGAGTGGTGACTCGTTCTACACTCTCACACCGCTGACGCACGTGCACGTACTGAGTGCACGTGGTGAGGCCGGGTCGAGCGGACCTCGTTTTCTATGCTGCTTGGCGAGGCGGGTCCTCGTCTAGACTATTTCCTTCTGGTAAGTGAGGAATTTCTTCAGTCACCGGGTCACATGTGGCTATCTGTTCAGGTCGTGAGCAGGCACTGTGGTCTGACGGAGCTCCAGCTCTGGGTCGGCTCAACGCCTCGAAACCCTGAGTGGCGCTAGTCTGTCCACTGCCTCTCTCTCCACCTCTGTCATGCCTGAAACATCTGAGGCACACTGGGAACTAATGTCCGGTGATGCGCGTTGCATTTTCTCGCTCATGTCTCCCTCGTTTGAAGTTTCGTTACTCCTGACCTACTCAACCAGTCAGCACCTACTGCTGAGAGTAGTGGGTGGTCGATCAGCCCTGTCGATGTCGAGCCCCGTGGTCCTCTCCTATTCTTACATCTTTCGTGCTTGTTCGGCTTTGTGGAAACATCTTCAGGTGGGTCCTCGTAACGTTTGAGCATGTTGACGTTATACTTCTTCCTGGCTACATCGACGTCGAGCACGTAGTTTAACGAGTGCGATCACTCCTCTACCGTGAATGGGCCCTTCCACTGCAGCAAGAGCTTGTTCTTTCTGGTGGGAAGTAACAAAAGTACCTTGTCACCTACACTGAACTTGTGTTCTTTTGCTTTTTTTTGTATGTTTGCTTCTGGTACTCCTTTGCTAGCTATTCTTGGGCCAGCTGACAGGTATTCTCCAGCCGTTCTCGTAGATCGATGACGTACTCGTACGTCGTCTTGGTTTCAGAGGTACAGTCATCGCCCTCCCACAGGTTCCTCAGAGAACCCTGTGATAGCCTATGGCACCTCCCTGTAGGTAAACAACAAAGAGTTGATTTACCTGGGCCACTCCCAAGGCTGTTCTCTGCACATTCTCTTCAACATCTTCTTGAGAGTTTCATTGAAGTATTCTACCAAACCGTTTCCCATAGCATGATACGGCCTGATGAGGGATGCTCTCGCTGTGAGCAGACGTCGGACTTGGTCCATCATATCGCTGGTAAACTGTGTCCCTCGGTCGCTATGGATCCACTCAGGTATTCCAAGGCGACTGAAAAAACCTACCAAGGCTTCCGCTACCGTTGTCGTCACGATGTTCTTCAGGGCAGCTGCTTTGGGGTACCTTGTTGGGTGATCGACCATGGTCAGGATGTACTTACTGCCGTCCGTTGCACTTGGTATGATCGGACCAACCAGATCAATGCTGACCAGCTTGAACGTCTGATCAATGATAGGGAAGGGCTGAAGCTTCCCGGGCTTCACCCGTCCTCGATCAGTGGTGCGCTGACAGGTGTCACACTAGCGACTGTAACCCTGCATTTCCCCAGTAATTTCTGGCCATTAGAACACAGCTTGTATCCTCGCACTGGCCTTTGCGTGACCCATATGACCTCCCATCAAAGCTTCGTGCCCAAAGAGGAACACAGCCAGTCTATGCTCCTGTGGAACAACAAGTTGGTCCCAAGTGTCATGGGGCATCTAAACACTGCGCACGAGTTTCCCATTATGGTGCAAGTACCAATACTTGCATTCCTGGTGTTGGAAATTTTTTTTCTCCTCAGCATACATCCGTATCTGGGCTAGTGTTGGGTCGCACCCTTGGGCATCAATAAACTCCTTTGCAGACACTCCCTGAATGTCTTGTAATTTCAAAGGTTTTTCTGGGCGAGTCGGCTTGTTGCTCTCAGACCTCGTAGTGACAGCTGCCACGAGCGAGTTACCTGTTAATGGAGTTGCTTCATCCAGGGGTTTTGCTTCTCTTTCCATTACTTCACAGCTTGCTTTCTCTCCCTTATTTTTCAGCTGGGTGAGGGTGTGGTCACTCCCTGTGACGCCACCCCCGGGCGAGTCACTTGCACCAGCTGACTGAGGGCGGCTGCGCGCCTCACTCTCCCCCTATTTCTTTGAGGGTGGACTTGGGCAATCAGAGATTCCCGGGACATTCCCCAATAAGAGTCCATATACAGCACGTTCCTGTTGAATGGCACGGCATTTTCGTTTGATGTAAGGTGTGTCGACATACGCATACACCTCCACCATCTCCTTAGCATAGCCATTTGGGAATTTGACATAGATGTGTCTACCTGTCTCAGATCCTGGCTTTACTAGGCTTTTTCTTACCATGTGGGTAGTGGCGCCTTTGTCACGGAAGATTTTCGCAGATTTTCTGTTATCATTTCCGTCCACCACCTCAAGGGTCGAAGCTAGTGGATCCTTTCCAACGTTGGGATGTTTCTCACCACTGGAGCTCACACCTGCTATGTAACCTGATTTCGGTTTTGCCTTGCAATCAGCTGCCCGATGACCTGGCTTACCACAGTTGTAGCACTTGTGCACATGCTTGTTGGAGGAGTTTCCCTGCTCCCCCGACACACCAGTCTTAGGCTTAGCTCCCTCGCCAGCACCTGTAGCATGATGCTTCTCGTGCGGCTTCACCCCTTTCACCTGTCTCCTGGCCCCAGCCCACAGATCACCTTGCTTGGCCATAGACAGATTTGACACCCCTGCCTGCTCTTTGAGCTTGACACGCAGAGACGATTCGCATGCTTCTAAAAACTGTTCATGAATCATCAGTTGATAGAACTCCATGCTCCCAGGAGCAGTCTCCATGAGTTCACAGTAACGGTTTAGACTCGATTCTTACCACTGTAGCATTAGCACATATGTCTCCCCTTTTTGCAATTGAGCCCTACGGAAATTCTCTAGTATCCGGTCTGCAGTGATGCCAAAACCGTTCAGCAGAGCTGTTGTCAATGCCTCGAAATCTCCGCTGGTGCGGACCCAGACTGTGGTAGATGGTTAGAGCCCTACCCTTTAACAATGCACTAAGAGCGAGTGCCCACTTTGATCTTTCCCACCCATAATCAGCGGCGTTCGAAACGCTTGATGTACGCATCCATCGAGTCGCCCCTTTCATCAAAGTTAGCTAGTTTAGGTAGTTTGACAGTCTTACCTTGTTCAACGTTAGTCTTTGTTGAACGACCACTTGTCTGGTCATCCTGCCTTGCTTGCAACTGCATGCGAGCTATGCGTTCAGTACTCTCTCTGTTCTGCTGAGAGAGTACTGATCTGCTGATCAGATCAGTCCTGAGTTTGCTTTCTCTGTCCAGCTGATCAGTCCAGAGTTTCATATCTTGCTCTGCTACTTTATTCCCTTCGAATCCCAACCCCTTAACCTGATCACAGTATTCCTCTAAGGTGAATAACTGCGAGCCTGTAACACCTACTCTTTTAGCTGGCGTCGTTCACGAGGACCTTTTGGGCAGAGATTCTTCCCCGTAGAATCCCCCAAACGAAGTATTTTAAGGGCTAGATTCCCGTGTGACTCCGTTTTCTTTCGCAGTATGCGTGATTCTAGCGACATCATTCTCGGTGACGTCACCCACAGGGGTCTTTACCTCCAAGTTGTCTCTCACTGGGGTCTCTCCCACTGTGTTATCTCTCACTGGGGTCTCACCACGGATAGCCTCGTCCAGTATGATGAGACTCGTGCACGCCACCTCTGTGTGGGAAATTTTTACCCACCTACTTATATTATCATCTAAGAAATGTATTATTTCTATATCATATCTAAATCGAATCAAAATCATATCAAATCGTATCAAAATCAAATCCGAATCATTATACATTCATTATACATCTTGATCCTAAGTGACAATGTCACTGTGATCATGCTTGCCATAGGGCCCAATAGATGCCTACGTGACTTTGTGAATGATCTCTCAAGGATCCAGAAGCTTCTAGACGGATTTGTTAATTAAAAACTATTGGAACATTAATCGCTTCCGGTAGGGATTATAAATCGAATCCTTAATAAGAATCAGTGGTACTATCAAGTACTGCTTATAATCTTTAAATGCTATATCTAATCATATTATACACATCTTATCTTAATCATAAGTCTAGACAGTAAAAATAATCAATCAATATTCATTGATTGACCAGCCAGCCCAAACTCTGGCTGGCTGCTGATGCCCACATTCTGGCTGGCTGGTGATGCCACCACTCAGGTTGACTGGTGATGCCACCACTCTGGCTGGCTGGTGATGCCACCACTCTGGCTGACTGATGATGCCCCCACACTGCCTGGCTGGTGATGCCCCCACTCTGGCTGACTGGTGATGCCTCCACTCTGGCTGACTGGTGATGCCTCTGATGGAAATTTCCAACACTTCCCCCCCCCCCCTGGAGTTATGTTGGAAATTTAAAACACTAACACACTACCATTGTATTATATTACATCATTATTATATACTAATTACAGTAGTTATTAATTTCACTAACGGTAGTGTTAATATAAATTAATATTTCTTTATCTGAGCCTATTGCTAATATTCTCACGACATTGAGAGGCAGGATTGCGTCAGATAATGTCCATCTAAACATATTTATTACCAATATGTTAGAAAATTGAATGTGGTTCTCTAAAATTATCAGTATTCCATACAATAATTAACTACGGATAATATAACTCCCAATAATCCAAAACCGAGAGTTATTAACTGAAATTATTATCAAGTAGCAGTTTTATCTGTTACGTATGAATGCTATGAGGATATAAACTTTCTCTCCATTTCTCAATTAACACCGTTTAACGAGAATATGATATTATATAATTCCCTATAATTGCAACCCGGTTCTCATTAACGCATTACATCAGTAATTACACAGAAAAGAATTATCCGTGATTAGTAATTTCTGTTGTGAATGCGAGAGACGAGTTGAGGGAGAGCGGAGAGACGCCGCCATTCGCCTTGAGCTACCACGCCGTGAGGACGTGAAGAGACGCCAACAATCACATCGTGTGTCCAGGGAGAGTCAATTTCCATCCATACTACGTTAGGCCTTTGCATTTAATCAGCCTAGGAGCGTGTAATTGCTCCAGTAGCAATCTGGAATTGCTTCGGTGGACAACCAGCAGGTTAAGTGCCCTAATATTTGTTATATCGTGAGATCTCTAGGTATATCATTTTACTGTGCACTGTCTAACGTTATGCTACGCGACCTCCCCAAACAATAAGTACGTCCATAAGGAATTAAATTCATTCCTTTTATGACATAGTGAAGATATTATATAGTAAGTGTAACCAATTTGTATATATAATTGAAATTTCAGCTTTTGTTGTAAGCGGTCGTGGTCCTCATGTTCCCACGCCATGCTTGAACTCACGTGTTGCAGCAAGTAGCAGACGACGCCATTGCACCTCTTCCTCTCCGTTCACTATTACAGCTAAGCAGAAATTGAGAAAACTATAGATCAGTCGGAGAGATTTAGTTTATTTGATTTGTGATATATAACGTAATATGTTAGCCTCATAAAAGTCAAATGAGAATAATTGCTTGATTAATCAACATATAATCATTTTACCATTAATCAATTCATATAATGTTTCTTAATAGTAGATAGAAGAATTACTAATTTTTATTCGAGGAAGAACCAGCCTCGATGAAGCATACTGGGAGTAGATTACTTCTGGTATTAACCCCAAATTTTGTGAAGGACGGAAAGTTTATTCTCGAACATTAATATATTATACAGCCCATAGAAGTTTAAAGAATAATCTTTAATAGTTTCTTATCCATAGGCACTGGTGTTTCAGTCCCTATCATTTAACTTTATCTGTTTCCCTTTTCAGTCAAAATAGGGTGGTCCTTCGATGAATTTAAATTAATCTATTAATTAATATCAATCAATTAATAGAGAGTTAGCTTTCTTCCCAACAGCCTCCACTCTGGTTGACTGGTGATGCCCAATTCTGGCTGACTGGTGATGATCCCACTCTGGCTGACGGGTGATGCCCCCAATCTGGCTGACTGGTGATGCCCCCACTCTGGCTGACTGGACATGCCCCTACTCAGGCTTGCTAGTGATGCCCCCACTCTTGCTGACTGATGATGCCATAACTCTGGCTGACTGGTGATGCCCTTACTCTGGCTGACTGACTGGTGATGCCCCCACTCTGCCTGACTGACTGGTGATGCCCCCACTCTGCCTGACTGAATGGTGATGCCTCCACTCTGGGTGGTTGGTGATGCCCCCACTCTGGTTGACTGGTGATGCTTCCACTCTGGCTGACTGGACATGCCCCCCACTCAGGCTGGCTGGTGATGCCCCCGCTCTGGCTGACTGGTGATGCCCCCACTCTGGCTGGCTGGTGATGCCTCCACTCTAACAGGCTGGCGATGCCCCCACTCTGGCTGACTGACTGGCGATGCCCCCACTCTGGCTGACTAACTGGTGATTCCCACACTCTGGCTGATTGGTGATGCCCCCACTCCGGTTGACTGACTGGTGATGCCCTTACTCTGGCTGGTTGGTGATGCCCCCACTCTGGTTGACTGGTCATGCCTACACTGTGGCTGACTGGTGAAGCCCCAACAAGGGCTGACTGGTGATGCCCCCACTTTAGCTGGCTGGTGGTGACCCATCTCCGGATGACCGGTGATGCCCACACTCGGCCAGGCTGGTGATGCCCACACTCGGCCAGGCTGGTGATGCCACCACTCTGGCTGGCTGGTGAGGCATCGACTCTGGCTGACTAGTAATGCCCCCCACTCTGGCTGACTGGTGATGCCTCCGATCTGGCTGACTGGTGATGCCTCCACTCTGGCTCACTGGCGAAGCCCCTACTCTTGCTTACTGGTGATGCCCACACTCTGGCTGACTGCTGTTGCCCACACTCTGGCTGACTGGGGATGCCCCCAATCTGCCTGACTGGGGATGCCCCCACTCTCGCTTACTGGTGATGCCCCCTCTCAGGCTGACTGGTGATGCCCCACTCTGGCTGACTGGTGAAGCCTCCATTCTGGCCGACTGGTGATTCCCCCACTCTGGCTGACTGGTGAAGCCTCCATTCTGGCTGACTGGTGAAGCCTCCACTCTGGCTGACTGGTGAAGCCTCCACTCTGGCTGACTGGTGAAGCCTCCACTCTGGCTGACTGACTATGCCCCCACTTTGGCAGGCTGGTGGTGACCCCACTCTGGCTGACTGGTGATGCCTCCACACTCTGGCTGACTGGCGATGCCCCCACTCTGGCTTACTGGTGATGCCCCCACTCTGGCTGGCTGGTGATTCCCCCACTCTGGCTGACTGGTGATGCCTCCACACTCTGGCTGACTGGACATGCCCCCCACGCAGGCTGGCTGGTGATGCCCCCACTCCGGCTGACTGATGATGCCATAACTCTGGCTGACTGGTGATGCCCCTACTCTGGCTGACTGGTGAAGCCCCTACTCAAGCTGACTGGTGATGCCCCCACTCTGGCTGACTGGACATGCCCCCCGCGCAGGCTGGTTGGTGAAGCCCCCACTCAAGCTGACTGGTGATGCACCCACTCTGGCTGACTGGACATGCCCCCCACGCAGGCTAGTTGGTGATGCCCCCACTCTGGCTGGCTGGTGATTCCCCCACTCTGGCTGACTGGTGATGCCTCCACACTCTGGCTGACTGGACATGCCCCCCACGCAGGCTGGCTGGTGATGCCCCCACTCTGGATGACTGATGATGCCATCACTCTGGCTGACTGATGATGCCCCCACTCTGGCAGACTGGTGATGCCACC
The DNA here is from genome assembly GCF_040958095.1 of Procambarus clarkii. Lineage (NCBI taxonomy): Eukaryota > Metazoa > Arthropoda > Malacostraca > Decapoda > Cambaridae > Procambarus > Procambarus clarkii. The sequence goes on from NC_091194.1 coordinate 30,795,007, forward strand.
GCTCTGGCTGACTGGTGATGCCATCACTCTGTCTGGTTGGTGATTTCCCCACTCTGGCTGGCTGGTTATGCCTCCACTCTGGCTGACTGGTGATGCCATCACTCTGGCTGACTGGTGAAGCCCCTACTCTGGCTGACTAGTGAAGCCTCCACTCTGGCTGACTGGTGATGCCCCATAGTCTGGCTGGCTGACTATGTCACCGCTCTGGCTGACTGGTGATGGCTCCACTCTAACAGGCTGGCGATGCCCCCCACTCTGGCTGACTGACTGGCGATGCCTCCACTCTGGCTGACTGGTGATGCCCACACTCCGGTTGACTGACTGGTGATGCCCACACTCCGGTTGACTGACTGGTGATGCCTCCACTCTGGCTGACTGGTGATGCAATCACTCTGGCTGACTGGTGATGCTCACACTCTGGCTGACTGGTGATGCCCCCACTCTGGCTGACTGGTGATGCTCACACTCTGGCTGACTGGTGATGCCCCCACTCTGGCTGTCTGACTGGTGATGCCTCCACTCTGGCTGACTGGTGATGCAATCACTCTGGCTGACTGGTGATGCCCCCACTCTGCTCGCTAGTTATACCCCCACTCTGGCTGACTGGTGATGCCACCAATCTGGCTGACTTGTGATGTTTCAACACTCTGGTTGACTGGTGATGACCACACTTTGGCTGACTGGTGATGCCCCCACTCTGGCTGACTGGTGATTCCCCCACTCTAGCTGACTTGTGATGCCCCCACTCTGGCTGACTGGAGCATGATGCCTCCACTCCGTTTGACTGGTGATGCCCCGACTCTGGCTGACTGGTGATGCCCACACTCTGGCTTGTGATGCCTACACTCTGGCTGGTGATGCCCCCACTCTGGCTGATGAGGCCCCCACTCTGTCATGCTGCTGATGCCCTCACCCTGGCTCGCTGGTGATGCCTCCGTTCTGGCTGGTGATGCCTCAACTCTGACTGGCTGATGATGCCCCCACTCTGGCTCACTGGTGATGCCCCCACTCTGGTTGACTAGTGATGCCCTCAATCTTGCTGACTGGTGATGCCCCCACTCATGCTGACTGGTAATGCCTCCATTCTAGCTGATTGATGATGTCCAAACTCTGGCTGACTGGTGATGCCCCCACTCTGGCTGGCTGGTGATGCCCCCACTCTGGCTGGCTGGTGATGCCCCCACTCTGGCTGGCTGGTGATGCTCCCACTCTGGCTGGCTGGTGATGCCCCCATTCTGGCTGACTGGTGATGCTCCCACTCTGGCTGGCTGGTGATGCTCCCACTCTGGCTGACTGGTGATGCCCCCACTCTGTCTGGCTGGTGATGCCTCCATTCTGGCTGACTGGTGATGCCCACACTCTGGCTGACTGCTGATACCCCCACTCTGGCTCACTGGTGATGCCCCCACTCTGGCTGATTAGTGCATGATGCCTCCACTCTGGCTGACTGGTGATGCCCACACTCTGGCTGACTGGTGATGCCCACACTCTGGCTCACTGGTGATGCCTCCACTCTGGCTGATTAGTGCATGATGCCTCCACTCTGGCTGACTGGTGATGCCCCCACTCTGGCTTACTGGTGATGCCCCCACTCTGGCTGATTAGTGCATGATGCCTCCACTCTGGCTGACTGGTGATGCCCACACTCTGGCTGACTGGTGATGTCCACACTCTGGCTGACTGCTGATACCCCCACTCTGGCTCACTGGTGATGCCCCCACTCAGGCTGATTAGTGCATGATGCCTCCACTCTGGCTGACTGGTGATACCCACACTCTGGTTGACTGATGATGCCCACACTTTGGCTGGTGATGCCCCCACTCAGGCTGGTGATGCCTCCACTTTGGCTGGTGATGCCCCCCACTCTGGCAGGCTGGTGATGCCCCCCCACTCTGGCTGGTGATGCCACCACTCTGGCTGGTGATGCCACCACTCTGGCTGGTGATGCCCCCACTCTGGCTGGTGATGCCCCCACTCTGGCTGGTGATGCCCCCACTCTGGCTGGTGATGCCACCACTCTGGCTGGTGATGCCCCCACTCTGGCTGGTGATGCCACCACTCTGGCTGGTGATGCCACCACTCTGGCTGATGATGCCCCCTCTCTGGCTGACTGGTGATGCCCCCACTCTGGCTGGTGATGCCCCAACTCTGGCTGACTGGTGATGCCCCCAATCTGGCTGACTGGTGATGCCCCCACTCAGGCTGGTTGGTGATGCCCCCACTCTGGCTGACTGGTGATGCCATCACTCTGGCTGACTGGTGTTCCCTCCATTCTGGCAGACTGGTGATGACCCCGCTCTGGATGACTGCTGATTCCCCCCACTCAGGCTGACTGAATTGAGATGCCAACACTCTGGCTGACTGATGATGCCCCACTCTTGTTGACTGACTTGTGGTGCCTCACTCTGGATGATTGCCTGGTGATGCCCACACTCTAGCTGACTGGTGATGCCACCACTCTGGCCTGCTGGTGATGCCACCACTTTGGCTGGCTGGTAATGCCCCCACTCTGGCTGACTGGTGATACTCCCACTCTGGCTGACTGGTGATGTCCCCACTCAAACAGGTTGGCGATGCCCCCATTCTTGCTGACTGACATGCGATGCCTCCACTCTGGTTGACTGGTGATGCCCCCACTCTGGCTGACTGGAGCATGATGCCTCCACTCCGTTTGACTGGTGATGCCCCCACTCTGGCTGACTGGTGATCCCATCACTCTGGCTGACTGGTGTTCCCTCCACTCTGGCTGACTGGTGATGCCCCCACTCTGGCTGACTGGTGATGCCCCCACTCTGTCTGGTTGGTGATGCCTTCACTCTGGCTGGCTGGTGATGCCTTCACTCTGGCTGGCTGGTGATGCCCCCACTCTGGCTAACTGGTGATGCCCCCAAACTGGTTGACTGGTGATTCCCCCCACTCAGGCTGACTGAAATGAGATGCCCACACTCTGGCTGACTGGTGATGCCCCACTCTTGTTGACTGACGTGTGATGCCCCACTCTGGATGATTGCCTGGTGACGCCCCCACTCTAGCTGACTGGTGATGCCACCACTTTGGCTGGCTGGTAATGCCCCCACTCTGGCTGACTGGTGATACCCCCACTCTGACTGACTGGCGATGCCCCCACTCTGGCTGACTGGTGATGCCCTTACTCTGGCTGACTGATTGGTGATGCCCCCACTCTGCCTGACTGACTGGTGATGCCTCCACTCTGGCTGGTGATGCCCTCACTCTGGTTGACTGGTGATGCCTCTACTCTGGCTGACTGGTGATGCCCCCAATCAGGCTGGCTGGTGATGCCCCCACTCTGGCTTACTGGTGATGCCCTCACTCTGGCTGACCGGTGATGCCCCCACTCTGGCTGACCGGTGATGCCTCCGATCTGGCTGACTGGTGATGCCCTTACTCTGGCTGACTGGCGAAGCCCCCACTCTGGCTGACTGGCGAAGCCCCCACTCTGGCTGACTGGTGATGCCCCCACTCTCGCTTACTGGTGATGCCCTCACTCTGGCTGACTGGTGATGCCCCCACTCTGGCTGACTGGTGAAGCCTCCACTCGGGTTGACTGGTCATGCCTCTAGTCTGGCTGATTGACTATGCCCCCACTCTGGCAGGCTGGTGGTGCCTCCACTCTGGGTGACTGGTGATGCCCCAACTCTCGCTTACTGGTGATGTCCCCATTCCGGCTGACTGGTGATGCCCCCACTCCGGTTGACTGACTGATGATACCCCCACTCTGGCTGGCTGACGATGCCCCCACTCTGGCTGACTGACTGGCGATGCCCCCCACTCTGGCTGACTGACTGGCGATGCCCCCACTCTAGCTGACTGGTGATTTCTCAACACTCTGTTTGACTGGTGATGACCACACTCTGGCTGTCTGGTGATGCCCCAGCTCTGGCTAACCGGTGATGCCCCCACTCTGGCTGGCTGGCGAAGCCCCCACTCTGGCTGGCTGGTGATGCCCCCAATCTGCCTGACTGGGTATGCCCCCACTCTAGCTTACTAGTGATGCCCCCACTCTGGCTGACTGGTGATACCACCGCTCTGGCTGGTGATGCAACGACTCTTGCTGGGTGGTTTTCCCCACCCAGGCTTCAGCACTTCCCTGAATCTTGAGGATTCAGCACGTCCCTGAATCTTGAGGTTGTAGCACGTCTCTGAAGCTTATGGCTTAAGCACATACCTGCAGCTTGAGGCTTCAGCACGTCTCGGAAGCTTGAGGCCTTAGCACGTCCCTGAAGCTTAAGCTTGCGCGCGTTCCTGAGACATCAGGTTTCAGCACGTCCCTTATGCTTGAGGCTTCAGCAGGTCTCTGAAGCTTGAGGCTTTAGCAAGTCCAAGGAGCTTGAGGCTTCAGCACGTCCCTGAAGCTTGAGGCTTCAGTACTTCTCTGTAGCTTAAGTCTTAAGCCCGTCCCTGCAGCGTGAGGCTTCAGCACGTCTCTGAAACTTGTGGCTGAAACACGTCCCTGAAGCTTGAGGCTTCAGCACTTCCCTGAAGCTTGAGGCTGCAGCACGTCCAGGACGCTTGCCGCTTCAGCACGTCCCTGAAGCTTTAGGCTTCAGCATGTCCGTGCAGCTTGAGGCTTCAGAACGTCTCTGAAGCTTGTGGTTCAAGCACGTCTCTGCAGCTTCAGCCTTCAACAAGTCTCTGAAGCTTATGGCTTAAGCACGTACTTGCAGCTTGAGGCTTCAGCACGTCCCTTAAGCTTGAGGCTTCAGCTCATCCCTGAAGCTTGTGGCTTAAGCACGTCCCTGCAGCTTAAGGCTTCAGCACGTCCCTTAAGCTAAAGGTGTAAGCACGTCCCTGATGCTTAAAGCTTCCGCGCGTCCCTGAGGCATGAGGTTTCAGCACGTCCCTCATGCTTGAGGCTTCAGCAGGTCCCTGAAGCTTGAGGCTTTAGTAAGTCCTAGGAGCTTGAGGCTTCAGCACGTCCCGGAAACTTGAAGCTTTAGGACGTCCCTGAAGATTGAGGATTCATCACGTCCCTGAAGCTTGAGGCTTAAGCACGTCCCTGAGACATGAGGGTTCAGCACGTCCCTCAAGCTTGAGGGTTCAGCACGTCCCAGAAGCTTGAGAATTCCGCACGTCCTTGAAGTTTGAGGCTTCAGCACGTCCTTGAAGCTTGAGGCTTAAGCTCGTCCATGCAGCTTGAGGCTACAACAAATCCCTGAAGCTTGACGCTTCAGCACGTCATTGAAGCTTGAGGCTTCAGCACGTCTCGGAAGCTTGTGGCTTAAGCACGTACCTGCAGCTTGAGGCTTCAGCACGTCCTTGAAGCTCGAGGCTTCAGAACTTCTCTGAAGCTTGAGGCTTCAGCACGTCACTGAAGCTTGCGGATTCAGCACGTCCCTGAATCTTCAGGCTGTAGCACGTCTTTGAAGCTTGTGGCTTAAGCACGTACCTGCAGCTTGAGGCTTCAGCACGACTCGGAAGCTTGAGGCTTTAGCACGTCCCTGAAGCATAAAGCTTCCCCGCGTCCCAGAGGCATCAGGTTTCAGCACGTCCCTCATGCTTGAGGCTTCAGCAGGTCCATGAAGCTTGAGGCTTTAGCAAGTCCATAGATCTTGAGGCTTCAGCACGTCCCTGAAGCTTAAGGCTGCAGCACGTCATTGAAGCTTGAGGCTTCAGCACGTCTCTGAAGCTTGTGTCTTAAGCACGTCCTTGCAGCTTGAGGCTTCAGCACGTCTCTGAAACTTGTGGCTGAATCATGTCCCTGAAGTTTGAGGCTTCAGCACTTCCCTGAAGCTTAAGGCTGCAGCAAGTCCAGAAAGCTTGACGCATCAGCACGTCCCTGAAGCTTTAGGCTTCAGCATGTCCGTGCAGCTTGAGGCTTCAGAACGTCTCTGAAGCTTGTGGCATAAGCACGTCTCTGCAGCTTGAGGCTTCAACAAGTTTTAGCACGTCCCTGCAGCTAAAGTCTTCAACACGTCCCTTAAGGTTGAGGCTTCAGCACGTCTCTGAAGCTCGTGTCTTAAGCACGTCCCTGCAGCTTGAGGCTTCAGCACGTCTCTGAAATTTGTGGCTGAAACACGTCCCTGAAGCTTGAGGCTTCAGCAGGTCTCTGATGCTTGAGGCTTTAGTAAGTCCTAGGAGCTTGAGGCTTCAGCACGTCCCTGAACCTTGAGGCTTCAGGACGACCCTGAAGATTGAGGATTCATCACGTCCCTGAAGGTTGAGGCTTAAGCACGTCCCTGAGACATGAGGGTTCAGCACGTCCCTCAAGCTTGAGGGTTCAGCACGTCCCTCAAGCTTGAGGATTCAGCAAGTCCCTGAAGCTTGAGAATTCAGCACGTCCTTGAAGTTTGAGGCTTCAGCACGTCCTTGAAGCTTGAGGCTTCAGCACGTCTCTGAAGCTTGTGGCTTAAGCACGTCCCTGCAGCTTGAGGCTTCAGCACGTCTCTGAAGCTTGAGGCTTTAGCACGTCCCTGAAGCTTGTGGCTTAAGCACGTCCCTGAAGCTTGAGGCTTCAGCACTTCCATAAAGCTGAGGTTTCAGCACGTCCAGGAAGCTTGACGCTTCAGCACGTCCCTGAAGCTTGAGGCTTCAGATCGTCATTGAAGCTTGAAGCTTCAGCACGTTTCTGAAGCTTGTGGTTTAAGCACGTCCCTGCAGTTTGAGGCTTCAGCAAGTCCCTGAAGCTTGACGCTTCAGCGTGTCCCTGAAGCTCGAGTTTTCAACACGTCGTTGAAGCTTGAGGCTTCAGCACGTCTCTGAAGTTTGTGTCTGAAGCACGTCCCTGCAGCTTGAGGCCTCAGCACGTCTCTGAAGCTTGTGGTTTAAACACGTCCCTGAAGCTTGAGGCTTCAGCACTTCCCTGAAGCTTGACGCTTCAGCACGTCCAGGAAGCTTGACGCTTCAGCACGTCCCTGAAGCTTGAGGCTTCAGCACGTCTCTGAAGCTTGAGGCTTCAGCACGTCCCTGAAGCTTGAGGCTTTAGCACGTCCCTGAAGCTTGAGGCATCAGCACGTCCCTGAAGCTTGAGGCTTCAGCACGTCTCTGAAGCTTGTGGCTTAAGGAAGTCTGTGCAGCTTGAGGCTTCAGAACGTCTCAGAAGCTTGTGGCTTAAGAACGTACCTGCAGCTTGAGGCTTCAACAAGTCCCTGAAGTTTGACGCTTCAGCACGTCCCTGAAGCTTGAGGCATCAGCACGTCATTATAGCTTGAGGCTTCAGCACGTCTCTGAAGCTTGTGGCTTAAGCACGTACCTGCAGCGTGAGGCTTCAGCACGTCTCTGAAGCTTGTGGCTTAAGTACGTCCCTGCAGCTTGAGGCTTCAGCAGGTCCCTTAAGCTTGAAGCTTCAGCTCGTGCCTGAAGCCTAAAGCTTCCGAGCGTCCCTGAGACATGAGGTTCCAGCACGTCCCTCATGCTTGAGGCTTCAGCAGGTCCCTGAAGCTTTAGGCTTCAGGACGACCCTGAAGATTGAGGATTCATCACGTCCCTGAAGCTTGAGGCTTAAGCACGTCCCTGAGACATAAGGGTTCAGCACGTCCCTCAAGCTTGAGGGTTCAGCACATCCCTGAAGCTTTAGGCTTCAGCATGTCCGTGCAGCTTGAGGCTTCAGAATGTCTCTGAAGCTTGTGGCTAAAGCACGTCTCTGCAGCTTGAGGCTTCAACAAGTCCCTGAAGCTTGACGATTCAGCACGTCTCTGAAGCTTCAGGCATCAGCACGTCAATGAAGCTTGAGACTTCAGCACGTCCCTGAAGCTTAAGGCTTCCGCGCGTCCATGATGATTGAGGATTCATCACGTCCCTGAAGATTGAGGCTTAAGCACGTCCCTGAGGCATGAGGGTTCAGCACGTCCTTCAATGTTGAGGTTTCAGCACGTCCCTCAAGCTTGAGGATTCAGCAAGTCCCGGAAGCTTGAGGCTTCAGCAGGTCCCTGAAGCTTTAGGCTTTAGTAAGTCCTTGGAGCTTGAGGCTTCAGCACGTCCCTGAAGCTTGAGGCTTCAGGACGACCCTGAAGATTGAGGATTCATCACGTCCCTGAAGCTTGAGGCATAAGCACGTCCCTGAGACATGAGGTTTCGGCACGTCCCTCAAGCTTGAGGGTTCAGCACATCCCTGAATTATTTAGGCTTCAGCATGTAAGTGCAGCTTTAGGCTTCAGAATGTCTCTGACGCTTGTGGGTTAAGCACGTCCCTGCCGCTTGAGGCTTCAGCAAGTCTCTGAAGCTTGACGGTTCAGCACGTCCCAGAAGCTTGAGGCTTCAGCACGCCGTTGAAGCTTGAGGCTTCAACACATCTCTGAAGCTTGTGTCTTAAGAACGTCCCTGCAGCTTGAGGCTTCAGCACGTCTCTGAAGCTTGTGGCTTAAACACGTCCCTGAAACTTGAGGCTATAGCACGACTCTGAAGCTTGTGACTTAAGCACGTACCTGCATCTTGAGGCTTCAGAACGTACCTGCAGCTTGAGGCTTCAGCACGTCTCGGAATCTTGAGGCTTTATCACGTCCCTGAAGCTTAAAGCTTCCGGGCGTCCCTGAGGCATCAGGTTTCAGCACGTCCCTCATGCTTGAGGCTTCAGCAGGTCCCTGAAGTTTGAGGCTCTAGCAAATCCAAGAAGTTTGAGAATTCAGCACGTCTCAGAAGCTTGAGGCTGCAACACGTCATTGAAGCTTGAGGCTTCAGCACATCTCTGAAGCTTGAGGCTTCAGCACGGCCCTGAAGCTTGAGACTTCAGCACGTCCCTGAAGCTTAAGACTTCAGCACGTTCCTGAAGCTTGAGGCTTCAGCACATCCCAGAAGCTTGAGGCTTCAGCACGTCCCTGAAGCATAAGTCTTCAGCACGTTCCTGAAGCTTGAGGCTTCAGCACGTCCCTGAAGATCGAAACTTCATCATGTCTCTGAAGTATGATGCTTCAGCACGTCCCTGAATCTTGAGGCTTCAGCACGTCCCTGAAGATTGAGGCTTTAGCACGTCCCTGAAGCTTGAGGCTTCAGCACGTCTCTAAAACTTGAGGCTTCAGCACGTCCCTGAAGCTTGAGGCTTCAGAACATCTCTGAAGCTTGAGGCTTCAGCACGTCACTGAATCTTGAGGATTCAGCACGTCCCTGAATCTTGAGGTTGTAGCACGAAGCTTATGGCTTAAGCACATACCTGCAGCTTGAGGCTTCAGCACGTCTCGGAAGCTTGAGGCCTTAGCACGTCCCTGAAGCTTAAGCTTGCGCGCGTTCCTGAGACATCAGGTTTCAGCACGTCCCTTATGCTTGAGGCTTCAGCAGGTCTCTGAAGCTTGAGGCTTTAGCAAGTCCCTGAAGCTTGAGGCATCAGCACGTCAATGAAGCTTGAGGCTTCAGCACGTCTCTGAAGCTTGTGGCCTAAGCACGTACCTGCAGCTTGAGGCTTCAGCGCGTCTCTGAAGCTTATGGCTTAAGCACGTACTTGCAGCTTGAGGCTTCAGCACGTCCATTAAGCTTGAGGCTTCAGCTCATCCCTGAAGCTTGTGGCTTAAGCACGTCCCTGCAGCTTAAGGCTTCAGCACGTCCCTTAAGCTAAAGGTATAAGCACGTCCCTGATGCTTAAAGCTTCCGCGCGTCCCTGAGGCATGAGGTTTCAGCACGTCCCTCATGCTTGAGGCTTCAGCAGGTCCCTGAAGCTTGAGGCTTTAGTAAGTCCTAGGAGCTTGAGGCTTCAGCACGTCCCGGAAACTTGAAGCTTTAGGATGTCCCTCAAGCTTGAGGGTTCAGCACGTCCCAGAAGCTTGAGAATTCCGCACGTCCTTGAAGTTTGAGGCTTCAGCACGTCCTTGAAGCTTGAGGCTTAAGCACGTCCATGCAGCTTGAGGCTACAACAAGTCCCTGAAGCTTGACGCTTCAGCACGTCATTGACGCTTGAGGCTTCAGCACGTCTCGGAAGCTTGTGGCTTAAGCACGTACCTGCAGCTTGAGGCTTCAGCACGTCCTTGAAGCTTGAGGCTTCAGAACTTCTCTGAAGCTTGAGGCTTCAGCACGTCACTGAAGCTTGCGGATTCAGCACGTCCCTGAATCTTCAGGCTGTAGCACGTCTTTGAAGCTTGTGGCTTAAGCACGTCCCTGAAGCTTGAGGCTGCAGCACGTCATTGAAGCTTGAGGCTTCAGCACGTCTCTGAAGCTTGTGTCTTAAGCACGTCCTTGCAGCTTGAGGCTTCAGCACGTCTCTGAAACTTGTGGCTGAAACATGTCCCGGAAGTTTGAGGCTTCAGCACTTCCCTGAAGCTTAAGGCTGCAGCAAGTCCAGAAAGCTTGAAGCTTCAGCACGTCCCTGAAGCTTTAGGCTTCAGCATGTCCGTGCAGCTTGAGGCTTCAGAACGTCTCTGAAGCTTGTGGCATAAGCACGTCTCTGCAGCTTGAGGCTTCAACAAGTTTTAGCACGTCCCTGCAGCTAAAGTCTTCAACACGTCCCTTAAGGTTGAGGCTTCAGCACGTCTCTGAAGCTCGTGTCTTAAGCACGTCCCTGCAGCTTGAGGCTTCAGCACGTCTCTGAAATTTGTGGCTGAAACACGTCCCTGAAGCTTGAGGCTTCAGCAGGTCTCTGATGCTTGAGGCTTTAGTAAGTCCTAGGAGCTTGAGGCTTCAGCACGTCCCTGAACCTTGAGGCTTCAGGACGACCCGGAAGATTGAGGATTCATCACGTCCCTGAAGGTTGAGGCTTAAGCACGTCCCTGAGACATGAGGGTTCAGCAAGTCCCTCAAGCTTGAGGGTTCAGCACGTCCCTCAAGCTTGAGGATTCAGCAAGTCCCTGAAGCTTGAGAATTCACCACGTCCTTGAAGTTTGAGGCTTCAGCACTTCCTTGAAGCTTGAGGCTTCAGCACGTCTCTGAAGCTTGTGGCTTAAGCACGTCCCTGCAGCTTGAGGCTTCAGCACGTCTCTGAAGCTTGAGGCTTTAGCACGTCCCTGAAGCTTGTGGCTTAAGCACGTCCCTGAAGCTTGAGGCTTCAGCACTTCCATAAAGCTGAGGTTTCAGCACGTCCAGGAAGCTTGACGCTTCAGCACGTCCCTGAAGCTTGAGGCTTCAGATCGTCATTGAAGCTTGAAGCTTCAGCACGTCTCTGAAGCTTGTGTTTTAAGCACGTCCCTGCAGTTTGAGGCTTTAGCAAGTCCCTGAAGCTTGACGCTTCAGCGTGTCCCTGAAGCTTGAGTTTTCAACACGTTGTTGAAGCTTGAGGCTTCAGCACGTCTCTGAAGTTTGTGTCTGAAGCACGTCCCTGCAGCTTAAGGCCTCATCACGTCTCTGAAGCTTGTGGTTTAAACACGTCCCTGAAGCTCGAGGCTTCAGCACTTCCCTGAAGCTTGACGCTTCAGCACGTCCAGGAAGCTTGCCGCTTCAGCACGTCCCTGAAGCTTGAGGCTTCAGCACGTCTCTGAAGCTTGAGGCTTCAGCACGTCCCTGAAGCTTGAGGCTTTAGCACGTCCCTGAAGCTTGAGGCATCAGCACGTCCTTGAAGCTTGAGGCTTCAGCACGTCTCTGAAGCTTGTGGCTTAAGGAAGTCTGTGCAGCTTGAGGCTTCAGAACGTCTCATAAGCTTGTGGCTTAAGAACGTACCTGCAGCTTGAGGCTTCAACAAGTCCCTGAAGTTTGACGCTTCAGCACGTCCCTGAAGCTTGAGGCATCAGCACGTCATTATAGCTTGAGGCTTCAGCACGTCTCTGAAGCTTGTGGCTTAAGCACGTACCTGCAGCGTGAGGCTTCAGCACGTCTCTGAAGCTTGTGGCTTAAGTACGTCCCTGCAGCTTGAGGCTTCAGCAGGTCCCTTAAGCTTGAAGCTTCAGCTCGTGCCTGAAGCCTAAAGCTTCCGAGCGTCCCTGAGACATGAGGTTTCAGCACGTCCCTCATGCTTGAGGCTTCAGCAGGTCCCTGAAGCTTTAGGCTTTAGTAAGTCCTTGGAGCTTGAGGCTTCAGTACGTCCCTGAAGCTTGAGGCTTCAGGACGACCCTGAAGATTGAGGATTCATCACGTCCCTGAAGCTTGAGGCTTAAGCACGTCCCTGAGACATGAGGGTTCAGCACGTCCCTCAAGCTTGAGGGTTCAGCACATCCCTGAAGCTTTAGGCTTCAGCATGTCCGTGCAGCTTGAGGCTTCAGAATGTCTCTGAAGCTTGTGGCTAAAGCACGTCTCTGCAGCTTGAGGCTTCAACAAGTCCCTGAAGCTTGACGATTCAGCACGTCTCTGAAGCTTGAGGCATCAGCACGTCAATGAAGCTTGAGACTTCAGCACGTCCCTGAAGCTTAAGGCTTCCGCGCGTCCATGATGATTGAGGATTCATCACGTCCCTGAAGATTGAGGCTTAAGCACGTCCCTGAGGCATGAGGGTTCACCACGTCCTTCAATGTTGAGGCTTCAGCACGTCCCTCAAGCTTGAGGATTCAGCAAGTCCCGGAAGCTTGAGGCTTCAGCAGGTCCCTGAAGCTTCAGGCTTTAGTAATTCAGCACGTCCCTGAAGCTTGAGGCTTCAGGACGACCCTGAAGATTGAGGATTCATCACGTCCCTGAAGCTTGAGGCATAAGCACGTCCCTGAGACATGAGGTTTCGGCACGTCCCTCAAGCTTGAGGGTTCATCACATCCCTGAATCTTTAGGCTTCAGCATGTAAGTGCAGCTTCAGGCTTCAGAATGTCTCTGACGCGTGTGGGTTAAGCACGTCCCTACAGCTTGAGGCTTCAGCAAGTCTCTGAAGCTTGACGGTTCAGCACGTCCCAGAAGCTTGAGGCTTCAGCACGCCGTTGAAGCTTGAGGCTTCAGCACATCTCTGAAGCTTGTGTCTTAAGAACGTCCCTGCAGCTTGAGGTTTCAGCACGTCTCTGAAGCTTGTGGCTTAAACACGTCCCTGAAACTTGAGGCTATAGCACGACTCTGAAGCTTGTGACTTAAGCACGTACCTGCATCTTGAGGCTTCAGCACGTACCTGCAGCTTGAGGCTTCAGCACGTCTCGGAATCTTGAGGTTTTAGCACGTCCCTGAAGCTTAAAGCTTCCGGGCGTCCCTGAGGCATCAGGTTTCAGCACGTCCCTCATGCTTGAGGCTTCAGCAGGTCCCTGAAGCTTGAGGCTCTAGCAAATCCAAGAAGCCTGAGGCTTCAGCACGTCTCAGAAGCTTGAGGCTGCAGCACGTCATTGAAGCTTGAGGCTTCAGCACATCTCTGAAGCTTGAGGCTTCAGCACGGCCCTGAAGCTTGAGAATTCAGCACGTCCCTGAAGCTTAAGACTTCAGCACGTTCCTGAAGCTTGAGGCTTCAGCACATCCCAGAAGCTTGAGGCTTCAGCACGTCCCTGAAGCATAAGTCTTCAGCACGTCCCTGAAGCTTGAGGCTTCAGCACGTCCCTGAAGATCGAAACTTCAGCATGTCTCTGAAGTATGATGATTCAGCACGTCCCTGAATCTTGAGGCTTCAGCACGTCCCTGAAGATTGAGGCTTTAGCACGTCCCTGAAGCTTGAGGCTTCAGCACGTCTCTAAAACTTGAGGCTTCAGCACGTCCCTGAAGCTTGAGTCTTCAGCACGTTCCTGAAGCTTGAGGCCTCATAACATCTCTGAAGCTTGAGGTTTCAGCAAGTCCCTACATCTTGAGGCTGTAGCACGTCTCTGAAGCTTGTGGCTTAAGCACGTACCTGCAGTTTGAGGCTTCAGCACGTCTCGGAAGCTTGAGGCTTTAGCACGTCCCTGAAGCTTAAAGCTTCCGCGCGTCCTTGAGGCATATGTTTCAGCACGTTCCTCATGCTTGAGGCTTCAGCATGTCCCTGAAGCTTGAGGCTGCAGCACGTCATTGAAGCTTGAGGTTTCAGCACGTCTCTGGAGCTTGTGTCTAAAGCACGTCCCTGCAGCTTGAGGCTTCAGCACGTCTCTGAAGCTTGTGGCTTAAACACGTCCGTGCAGCTTGAGGTTTCAGAACGTCTCTGAATCTTGAGGCTTCAGCACTTCCCTGAAGCTTGAGGCTTCAGCACGTCCAGGAAGCTAGACGCTTCAGCATGTCCCTGAAGCTTGAGGCTTCAGCACGTCATTGAAGTTGAGGCTTCAGCACGTCTCTAATGCCTGTGGCTTAAGCATGTCCGTGCAGATTGAGGCTTCAGAACGTCTCTGAAGCTTGTTGCGTAAACACGTCCCTGAAGCTTGAGGTTTCAGCACTTCTCTGAAGCTTGAGGCTTCAGCACGTCCTGGAAGCTTGACGCTTCAGCACGTCCAGGAAGCTTGAGGCTCCAGCACGTCATTGAAGCTTGAGGCTTCAGCACGTCTCTGAAGCTTGTGGCTTAAACACGTCCGTGCAGCTTGAGGTTTCAGAACGTCTCTGAATCTTGAGGCTTCAGCACTTCCCTGAAGCTTGAGGCTTCAGCACGTCCAGGAAGCTAGACGCTTCAGCATGTCCCTGAAGCTTGAGGCTTCAGCACGTCATTGAAGTTGAGGCTTCAGCACGTCTCTAATGCATGTGGCTTAAGCATGTCCGTGCAGATTGAGGCTTCAGAACGTCTCTGAAGCTTGTTGCTTAAACACGTCCCTTAAGCTTGAGGCTTCAGCACTTCTCTGAAGCTTAAGGCTTCAGCACGTCCTGGAAGCTTGACGCTTCAGCACGTCCAGTAAGCTTGAGGCTTCAGCACGTCATTGAAGCTTGAGGCTTCAGCACGTCTCTGAAGCTTTTGGCTTAAGCAAGTCTGTGCACCTTGAGGCTTCAGCACGTCTCTGATGCTTGTGGCTTAAGCATGTCCGTGCAGCTTGAGGCTCGAGAACGTCTCTGAAGCTTGTGACTTAAACACGTCCCTGAAGCTTGAGGCTTGAGCACTTCCCTGAAGCTTGAGGCTTCAGCACGTCTCTGAAGCTTGTGGCTTAAGCAAGTCCATGCAGCTTGAGGCATCAGCACGTCTCTGAAGCTTGTGGCTTAAGCACGTCCCTGCAGCTTGAGGTTTCAGCACGTCTCTGAAGCTTGAGGCTTAAGCACGTCCCTGATGCTTGTGGCTTATTCACGTCCCTGCAGCTTGAAGCTTGAGCCTTCATCACGTCTCTGAATCTTGTGTCTGAAGCACGTCCCTGCATCTTGAGGCATCAGCTCGTCTCTGAAGCTTGTAGCTTAAACACGCCCCTGAAGCTTGAGTCTTCAGCAGGTCCCTTAAGCTTAAGGCTTCAGCACGTCCCTGAAGCTTAAAGCTTCAACGCGTCCCTGAGGCATGAGGCTTCAGCAGGTCCCTGAAGCTTCAGGCTCTAGCAAGTCCTAGGAGCTTGAGGCTTCAGCACGTCTTTGAAGCTCGAGGCTTCAGGACGTCCCAGAAGATTGAGGATTCATCACGTCCCTGAAGCTTGAGGCTTAATCACGTCTCTAATAATGCTTGTGGCTTAAGCATGTCTGTGCAGCTTGAGGCTTCCGAACGTCTCTGAAGCTTGTGGCTTAAACACGTCCCTGAAGCTTGAGGCTTCAGCACTTTCCTGAAGCTTGAGGCTTCAGCACGTTCATTAAGCTTGACGCTTCAGCATGTCCTTGAAGCTTGATGCTTAATTCAGCACGTCATTGAAGCTTGAGGCTTCAGCACGTCTCTGAAGCTTGTGGCTTAAGCATGTCCGTGGAGCTTGAGGCTTCAGAACGTCTCTGAAGCTTGTGGCTTAAGCACGTCCCTGCAGCTTGAGGCTTCAACAAGTCCCTGAAGTTTGACGCTTCAGCACGTCCCTGAAACTTGAGGCATCAGCACGTCATTGAAGCTTGAGGCTTCAGCACGTCTTTGAAGATTGTGGCTTAAGCACGTACCTGCAGATTGAGGCTTCAGCACGTCTCTGAAGCTTGTGGCTTAAGCACGTCCCTGCAGCTTGAGGCTTCAGCAGGTCCCTTAAGCTCGAAGCTTCAGCTCGTGCCTGAAGCTTAAAGCTTCCGAGCGTCCCTGAGGCATGAGGTTTCAGCACGTCCCTCATGCTTGAGGATTCAGCTGGTCCCTGAAGCTTGAGGCTTTAGTAAGTCCTAGGAGCTTGAGGCTTCAGCACGTCCCTGAGTCTTGAGGCTTCAGGACGACACTGAAGATTGAGGATTCATCACGTCCCTGAATCTTGAGGCTTAAGCACGTCCCTGAGACAAGAGGGTTCAGCACGTCCCTGAGACATGAGGGTTCAGCACGTCCCTCAAGCTTAAGGGTTCAGCACGTCCTCAAGCTTGAGGATTCAGCAAGTCCCTGAAGCATGAGAATTCAGCACGTTCTTGAAGTTTGAGGCTTCAGCACGTCCTTGAAGCTTGAGGCTTCAGCACGTCTCTGAAGCTTGTGGCTTAAGCACGTCCCTGCAGCTTGAGGCTTCAGCACGTCTCTGAAGCTTGAGGCTTAAGCACGTCCCTGAAGCTTGTGGCTTAAGCACGTCCCTGCAGCTTGAAGCTTGAGGGTTCATCACGTCTCTGAAGCTTGTGTCTGAAGCACGTCCCTGCAGCTTGAGGCCGCATTACGTCCCTGAAGCTTGAGGCTTAAGCACGCCCCTGAAGCTTGAGGCTTCAACACGTCCAGGAAGCTTGACGCTTCAGCACGTCCCTGAAGCTTGAGGCTTCAGCACGTCATTGAAGCTTGAGGTTTCAGCACGTCTCTGAAGCTTGTGGCTTAAGCACGTCCGTGCAGCTTGATTCTTCAGAACGTCTCTGAAGCTTGTGGCTTAAGCACGTCCCTGCAGCTTCAGGCTTCAGCAAGTCCCTGAAGCTTGACGCTTCAGCACGTTCCTGATGTTTGAGGCTTCAGCACGTGATTGAAGCTTGAGGATTCAGCACGTCTCTAATGCTTGTGGCTTAAGCATGTCCATGCAGATTGAGGCTTCAGAACGTCTCTGAAGCTTGTTGCTTAAACACGTCCCTGAAGCTTGAGGCTTCAGCACTTCCCTGAAGCTTGAGGCTTCAGCACGTCCAGGAAGCTTGACGCTTCAGCACGTTCCTAAAGCTTGAGGCTTCAGCACGTCATTGAAGCTTGAGGCTTCAGCACGTCTCTGAGCTTGTGGCTTAAGGAAGTCTGTGCAGCTTGAGGCTTCAGAACGTCTCAGAAGCTTGTGGCTTAAGCACGTCCCTGCAGCTTAAGGCTTCAACAAGTCCCTGAAGTTTGACGCTTCAGCACGTCCCTGAAGCTTGAGGCATCAGCATGTCATTGAAGCTTGAGACTTCAGCACTTCTCTGAAGCTTGTGGCTTAAGCACGTACCTGCAGCTTGAGGCTTCAGCACGTCTCTGAAGATTATGGCTTAAGCACGTCCCTGCAGCTTGAGGCTTCAGCAGGTCCCTTAAGCTTGAAGCTTCAGCTCGTGCCTGAAGCCTAAAGCTTCCGAGCGTCCCTGAGACATGAGGTTTCAGCACGTCCATCATGCTTGAGGCTTCAGCAGGTCCCTGAAGCTTTAGGCTTTAGTAAGTCCTAGGAGCTTGAGGCTTCAGCACGTCCCTGAAGCTTGAGGCTACAGGTCGACCCTGAAGATTGAGGATTCATCACGTCCCTGAAGCTTGAGGCTTAAGCACGTCCCTGAGACATGAGGGTTCAGCACTTCCCTCAAGCTTGAGGGTTCAGCACGTCCCTCAAGCTTGAGGCATCAGCACGTCAATGAAGCTTGAGGCTTCAGCACGTCCCTGAAGCTTAAAGCTTCCGCGCGTCCCTGATGGTTGAGGATTGATCACGTCCCTGAAGATTGAGGCTTAAGCACGTCCCTGAGGCATGAGGGTTCAGCACGTCCCTCAATGTTGAGGCTTCAGCACGTCCCTCAAGCTTGAGGATTCAGCAAGTCCCGGAAGCTTGAGAATTCTGCACGTTCCTAAAGTTTAAGGCTTCAGCATGTCCTTGAAGCTTGAGGCTTCAGCACGTCTCTGAAGCTTGTGGGTTAAGCACGTCCCTGCAGCTTGAGGCTTCAGCAAGTTTCTGAAGCTTGACGGTTCAGCACGTCCCAGAAGCTTGAGGCTTCAGCAAGCCGTTGAAGCTTGAGGCTTCAACAAATCTCTGAAGCTTGTCTTAAAAACATCCTTGCAGCTTGAGGCTTCAGCACGTCTCTGAAGCTAGTGGCTTAAACACGTCCCTGAAACTTGAGGCTATAACACGACTCTGAAGCTTGTGACTTAAGCACGTACCTGCATCTTGAGGCTTCAGCACGTAAATGCAGCTTGAGGCTTCAGCACGTCTCGGAAGCTTAAAGCTTCTGCGCGTCCCTGGGGCATCAGGTTTCAGCACTTCCCTCATGCTTGAGGCTTCAGCACGTCCCTGAAGCTTGAGGCTGCAGCACGTCATTGAAGCTTGAGGCTTCAGCACGTCTCTGAAGCTTGAGGCTTCAGCACGGCCTTGAAGCTTGAGACTTCAGCAAGTTCCTGAAACATGAGATTTCAGCACGTCCCTGAAGCTTGAGGCATCAGCACGTCCCTGAAGATTGAGGCTTCAGCACATCCCAGAATCTTGAGGCTTCAGCTGTCCTGAAGCTTAAGACTTCAGCACGCCCCTGAAGCTTGAGGCTTCAGCACATCCCAGAAGCTTGAGACTTAAGCACGTCCCTGAAGCATAAGTCTTCAGCGCGTCCCTGAAGCTTGAGGCTTCAGCACGTCCCTGAAGATTGAAATTTCAGCATGTCTCTGAAGTATGATGCTTCAGCACGTCCCTGAATCTTGAGGCTTCAGCACGTCCCTGAAGATTGAGGCTTTAGCACGTCCTTGAAGCTTGAGGCTTCAGCACGTCACTAAAAATTGAGGCTTCAGCACGTCCCTGAAGCTTGAGTCTTCAGCACGTTCCTGAAGTTTGAGGCCTCATGACATCCCTGAAGCTTGAGGTTTCAGCACGTCCCTAAATCTTCAGGCTGTAGCACGTCTCTGAAACTTGTGGCTTAAGCACGTACCTGCAGTTTGAGGCTTCAGCACGTCTCGGAAGCTTGAGGCTTTAGCACGTCCCTGAAGCTTAAAGCTTCCGCGCGTCCCTGAGGCATCAGGTTTCAGCACGTTCCTCATTATTGAGGCTTCAGCAGGTCCCTGAAGCTTTAGGCTTTAGCACGTCCAAGGAGCTTGAGGCTTCAGCACGTCCCTGAAGCTTGAGGCTGCAGCACGTTATTGAAGCTTGAGGCTTCAGCACGTCTCTGAAGCTTGTGTCTAAAGCACGTCCCCGCAGCTTGAGGCTTCAGCACGCCTCTGAAGCTTGTGGCTTAAACACGTCCGTTCAGCTTGAGGCTTCAGAACGTCTCTGAAGCTTGAGGCTTCAACAAGTCCCTGAAGCTTGAGGCATCAGCACGTACCTGAAGCTTGAGGCTTCAGCACGTCCCTGAAGATTGAGGCTTCAGGATGTCCCTGAACCTTCAGGCTTCAGCAGGTCTCTGAAGCATAAGTCTTCAACACGGCCCTGAAACTTGAGGCTTCAGCACGTCCCTGAAGATTGAGGCTTCAGCACATCCCAGAATCTTGAGGCTTCAGCACGTCCTTGAAGCTTAAGACTTCAGCACGTCTCTGAAGTTTGAGGCTTCAGCACATCCCAGAAGCTTGAGAATTCAGCACGTCCCTGAAGTATAAGTCTTCAGCACGTCACTGAAGTTTGAGGCTTCAGCACGTCCTTGAAGATAGAAACTTCAGCATGTCTTTGAAGTATGATGCTTCAGCACGTCTCTGAAGCTTGAGGCTTCAGCACGTCCCTGAAGATTGAAGCTTTAGCACGTCACTGAAGCTTGAAGTTTCAGCACGTCGCTGAAGCTTGAGGCTTCAGCACGTGTCTGAAGCTTGAGGCTTCAGCACGTCCCTGAAGCTTGAGGCTTTAGCACGTTCCTGAAGCTTGAGGCCTCAGCATATCCCTGAAGCTTGAGGCTTCAGCACGTCCCTGAAGCTTGAGATTTCAGTACATTCCAGAAGACTGTGGCTTCAGCACGTCCCTGAAGCTTGAGCCTTCAGCACGTCCCTGAAGCATGAGGCTTCAGCGTGTCCCAGAGGCATGATGATTCAGCACGTCCCCTGAAGCTTGAGGCATCAGCACGTCCCACAAGCTTGAGGCTTCAGGACGTCCCTGATGATTGAAACTTTGGCACCTCCCTGAAGCTTGAGGCTTCAGCACGTCTCTGAAGATTGAGGATTCATCACGTTCCTGAAGCTTAAGGCTTAAGCACGTCCCTTAGGCATGAGGCTTTAGCACGTCCCTGAAGCATGAGGCTTCAGCACGTCCCTCAAGCTTGAGGCTTCAGCAAGTCCCTTAAGCTTGACGCTTCAGTTCGTCTCTGAAGCTTGAGGCTTCAGCACGTCCCTGAAGCATGAGGCTGCAGCGCGTCCCCTAGGAATAAGGCTTCAGCACGTCCCTGAAGCTTGAGGCTTCAACGCATCCCATAGGCATGAGGCATCAGCACGTCCCTGAAGCTTGAGGCTTTAGCACGTCCCTGAACCTTGAGATTTCAGCACGTTCCTGAAGCTTGGGGCTTGAGCACGTCCCTGAAGCTTGAGGCTTCAGCACGTCCCTGAAGGTTGAGGTTTCAGCACGTCTCTGAAGCTTGAGACTGCAGCACGTCCTTGAGGGTTCAGGCTTCAGCACGTATCTAAAGCTTGAGGCTTCAGCACGTCCCTGAAGCTTGAAGATTCAGTACGCCCATGAAGCCTGAACCCTCAGCACGTCCCTGAAGCTTGAGGCCTCAGCACGTCCCTGAAGCTTGATGCTTCAGCACGTCCCCTAAGCTTGAGGCCTCAGCACGTCCCTGAAGTATGAGGCTTCAGCACGTCTCTGAAGCTTGATACTTTAGCACGTCGCTGATGCTTGATGCTTCATCACGTCTCTGAAGCTTCATGCTTCAGCACGTCTCTGAAGCTTGAGGCTTCAGCACGTCCCTGAATCTTGAGGCTTCAGCACGTCTCTGAAGCTTGAGGCTTCAGCACGTCTCTGAAGCTTGAGGCTTCAGCACGTCCCTGAAGCTTGAGGCTTTAGCACGTCCCTGAAGCTTGAGGCTTCTGCACGTACCTGTGTATTGAGGCTTCACCACGTCCCTGAAGCTTGAAGGCTCAGCACGTCCCTGAAGATTGAGGCTTAAGCACGTCTCTAAAGCTTGAGGCTTCAGCACGTCCCTGAAGCATGAGGTTTCAACAAGGTCCTGAAGCATGAGGCTTCAGCACTTTCCTGAAGCATAAGACTTCAGCACGTCCCTGAAGCTTGAGGCATCAGCACGTCCCTGAAGATTGTGGATTCAGCACGTCCCTGAATTTTGAGACTTCAGCACATCCCTGAAGCTTGAGGCTTCAGCACATCCTTGAAGCTTGAGGCTTCAGCACGTCCCTGAAGATTGAAACTTCCGCATGTCTGTGAAGCTTGAGGCTTCAGCACGTCCCTCAAGCTTGAGGCTTCTGCACGTCCCTGAAGTATGAGGCTTCAGCACATCACTGAAGCTTGAGTTTTCAGCACGTCCCTGAAGCTTGAGGCTTCAGCACGTCTCTGAAGCTTGAGGCTTCAGCACATCCCAGAACCTTGAGGCTTCAGCACGTTCCTGAAGATTGATGCTTCCGCACGTTCCTAAAGCTTGAGACTTCAGCACGTCCCTGAAGCTTGAGGCTTCAGCACGTCCCTGAAGCTTGAGATTTCAGTAGTTCCCTGAAGACTGTGGCTTCAGCACGTCCCTGAAGCATAAGGCTTCAGCGCGTCCTAGAGACATGATTATTCAGGACGTCCCTGAAGATTGAGTCTTCAGCACGTCCCTGATGCATGAGATTTCAGCACGTCCCTGAAGCTTGAGGCTTCAGTACGTCCCATAAGCTTGAGGCTTCAGCACGTCCCTGAAGCTTAAGTCTTCAGCACGTCTCTGAAGCATGAGGCTTCGGCACGTCCCTGTAGCTTGAGTCTTCAGCACCTCTCTGAAGCATGAGGCTTAAGCACGTCCCTGAAGCTTGAGGCTACAGGACGTCCCTGAAGATTGAAACTTCAGCACGTCCCTGAAGCTTGAGTCTTCAGCATGTCCCTAAAGCTTGAATCTTCAGCACGTCCCTGAAGGTTGAGGCTTCAGCACGTCTCTGAAGCTTGAGACTTCAGCGCGTCCCAGAACTTTGAGGCTTCAGCACGTTCGTGAAGCTTGATGCTTCCGATCTTCCATGATACCTGGTTACCTGGTTCATGGGGTTCTGGGAGTTCTTCTACTCCCCAAGCCCGGCCCGAGGCCAGGTTTGACTTGTGAGAGTTTGATCCACTAGGCTGTTGCTTGGAGCGGCCCGCAGGCCCACATACCCACCACAGCCCTGTTGGTCCGGCACTCCTTGGAGGAATAAATCTAGTTTCCTCTTAAAAATGTCCACGGTTGTTCCGGCAATATTTCTTATGCTTGCTGGGAGGACGTTGAACAACCGCGGACCTCTGATGTTTATACAGTGTTCTCTGATTGTGCCTATGGCACCTCTGCTCTTCACTGGTTCTATTCTACATTTTCTTCCATATCGTTCACTCCAGTACGTTGTTATTTTACTGTGTAGATTTGGTACTTGGCTCTCCAGTATCTTCCAGGTGTATATTATTTGATATCTCTTTCGTCTTCTTTCTAGTGAGTACATTTGGAGGGCTTTGAGACGATCCCAATAATTTAGGTGCTTTATTGCGTCTATGCGTGCCGTATATGTTCTCTGTATTCCCTCTATTTCAGCAATCTCTCCTGCTCTGAAGGGGGAAGTGAGTACTGAGCAGTACTCAAGACGGGACAACACAAGTGACTTGAAGAGTACAACCATTGTGATGGGATCCCTGGATTTGAAAGTTCTCGTAATCCATCCTATCATTTTTCTGGCTGTCGCAATATTTGCTTGGTTATGCTCCTTAAACGTTAGGTCGTCAGACATTATTATTCCCAAATCCTTTACATGCTGTTTTCCTACTATGGGTACATTTGATTGTGTTTTGTACTCTGTATTATGTTTAAGGTCCTCATTTTTACCGTACCTGAGTACCTGGAATTTATCACTGTTAAACATCATGTTATTTTCTGATGCCCAGTCAAAAACTTTATTAATATCAGCTTGAAGTTTTTCAATGTCTTCAGCCGAGGTAATTTTCATACTGATTTTTGTGTCATCTGCAAAGGATGATACGAAGCTGTGACTTGTATTTTTGTCTATATCTGATATGAGAATAAGGAAAAGCAGCGGTGCAAGGACTGTACCCTGATGTACAGAGCTTTTAACTGCACTTGAACTAGATTTTATATGGTTGACCGTTACTCGCTGAGTCCTGTTTGACTGAAAACTGAGTATCCAGCGTCCTACTTTACCGGTTATTCCCATTGACTTCATTTTGTGTGCTATCACGCCATGGTCACATTTATCGAAAGCCTTTGCGAAGTCCGTGTATATCAAATCAGCATTCTGTTTTTCTTCTAATGCCTCAGTGACTTTGTCGTAGTGCTCAAGTAGTTGTGAGAGGCACGATCTTCCCGCTCGAAATCCATGTTGGCCTGGGTTGTGAAGGTCATTGGTCTCCATGAAATTGGTGACCTGACTCCTAATCACTCTCTCAAATACTTTTATGATGTGCGATATTAGTGCAACTGGTCTATAATTCTTTGCCAATGCTTTGCTCCCTCCCTTGTGTAGAGGGGCTATGTCTGCTACTTTAAGTGCATCTGATATCTCCCCCGTGTCCAAGCTCTTCCTCCACACTATACTGAGTGCCTGTGCTACCGGCACTTTGCATTTCTTTATAAATATTGAATTCCATGAGTCTGGACCTGGGGCCGAGTGCATGGGCATGTTTTCAATTTCTCTTTCAAAATTTAGTGCGCTCGTGTTTATATCAGTTATATTTACAGGGGTTTGAATATCCCGCATAAAGAAATTGTCTGGATCTTCCATGTTCATGTTGTTTATTGGAGTGCTAAACATGTCATCATACTGCTTTTTTAGGATTTCACTAATTTCTTTGTCATCCTCCGTGTATGAACCTTCACTTGTACGAATAGGTCCAATACTGGCAGTGGTTTTTGCTTTTGATTTCGCATATGAGAAGAAATATTTTGCATTTTTCTTTATTTCCTGAATTGCTTTCTGTTCTAACTGCCTTTCTTCAGTTTCATATGAGTGTTTCAATTTCCGCTCGATTTCTTCAATCTCCCTATTTAAATTATTCCTTCTTTGACGGGAAATTCGTGTCTGCATAAGCAGACACGAATTTGATGCTTGAGGCTTCAGCACGTCCCTGAAGATTGAGGCTTCAGCACGTCCCTGATGATTGAGGCTATAGCACGTCCCTGATGATTGAGGCTTCAGCACGTCACTGAAGCTTGAGGCTTCAGCACATCCCTGAAGCTTAAGGCTTCAACACATCCCTGAAGCTTGAAGCTTCAGCACGTCCCTGAAGCTTGAGGCATCAGCACGTCCCTGAAGCTTAAAGCTTCAACCATAACGTCTTTACAAGGCGTCCTCAGGCCAGGCTCGTTACAGCCCGGGTCGTTCCCCAAGACTGACCGGTAAATTTTAAAGTACTTGGTATTAGAAGTACGTTTGTTCTAATTTCTATATTAATAGTATTATATACAGAGGTCGTCAGCGAAGCACTGCTCGAATATCATCAGTTATGAGTCGTGTGTAACAGCCCGTCTTCATCAACAAAGGGCAAATGGTCGTTAATCCAGCCACAAACTCCTCGTTTGTTTGAAAATAGGTTTTCGCTCGAGTTGCAACTTAAGACGTACGATTATTTCTCGAAAAGTGCTTCGTTGACAATCTTCGTTCGAAATGCAACACTGCAAATGCTTCTCCCACGTACTCCAAATACAAATAATTGCTAATAGAACCCAAACACCCAACCTAACCAAACTAATTATAATTACAACTGTAATAATGATTAATATTGATATAAGTGAGAACAAACTTATTTTTAAAACACAATATGATAAAGTTGATGAATGTGTCTTTAGGAAGGGCATCAGCTTTAACAAGCCTTGCCTGAGGACGGGTTGCAGCCTTCACACAACTCAAAATTGATTATATTTGAAATCTTCTCGAACATCGTTCTCTTTCTCATGTTCGAATCGCTTTTCTAGAAACGCTTCACCCAAGTATTCCTAATAAAAATATTTGCTAAAAGAGCCTAAATACCTACCCTAACATGGACCTAGTTCTACACAAAACTGTAACTGCATCTTTGCGGCTGCGTGCCAATAGTCTCAGGAACATGCAGAAGAAACACCGGGCCTTCAACATCGCCATCTGCAAGTATAGCTGTGTTTCTTCCTGACTGCAACATTAGACAAGGTTTACGTAAGGAGTTTTTAGCAAAGATACTGGGAGCGTGTTTGTCATTATTCTATTCAATATCTATAATTTTTCAGCACACAATCTTATTGGTGCGTTATATCTGTTTCTCATGCATTCTGAACGGGTTTCAATATGATTATCATTCAGAGGAGAGGCAACCATGTTTCTTCTGACAGTTTGGTGAAGAGAGGAGGAGAGGCTTCTGGTGCATTGTTTCTTGTGTGATGAGTAGGTGTGATGAACACACATACACACTCCAACAGGCACACACACAGACGCACTCATACGCGCATATTCTCATATATCACAGGTACGCACATAAGTATCATACATGCCCACACAGGCATTCACAAGCAAACACTCACACATACACACACACACAGAGAGAATAGGCCAGCGACGGTAGGAGAGAGACGCGATTAGCGAGGTCCGCGGAAATTCGTCAATTTCTCGGGACAGTGAAGGATTATTGAGGCTAGATCATAGTATTTGGCCTCTCGCAGTGTGTAGCTAGCAGGGTGCTACATAGCATAGTCATATCGCTAGCGATAGTGCGAAAAAAAACAACGTGTAGCTAGTGGAATCACTGGTGCATACAGTGTGGAGGACCGCGTAGTGACCTGACCTGACCTGACCTGACGGCCAGGTGGGACGGCCCGCCGTGGAACTACTGTGTTTGTTGGGTGGTGACTGTGACTCCAGAGATTTGTGTAGAAAAGAATCGACATCGTCAATCTACTAGCACTTAGAGAATCACCAAGTGGAAGGCGACGACGGAGCACCATCGTCAACCATACATCATCATTACTCATCTAGTTGTGTGAGCGGGAATCATACTGGTATGTACCCCCTCTCTGGTCAAGTAATCAGGTGTACAGTGTGAGGTAAAATATTATCAAATTCTTGTTCAGGATAGTATATATATTTAAAATCTCGGTGTGGTTCATTCTGGGTAGAAGTTACCGCTTCCGGGAACTAGTGACACACGCACGCGCACGCACGCACGCACACGCATTCACGCACACGCACGCACGCACGCACGCACTCAAGCCCACGTACGTATGCACGCACACACACACGCACACACAGGCTAGAAGGGATTAACACCTTTCGTGGAAAGGAGATAAAACCTCTCATAATCCACCCCCCTTCTTACCTGCTGTAAGCTGAACACCTCACCTCCTAGTAACCCCATCCCAAGAGCACACACGTTCTCTCTCTCTCTCTCTCTCTCTCTCTCTCTCTCTCTCTCTCTCTCTCTCTCTCTCTCTCTCTCTCTCTCTCTCTCTCTCTCTCTCTCTCTCTCTCTCTCTCTCTCTCTCTCTCTCTCTCTCTTGCTCTCTCTCTCTCTCTCTCTCTCTCTTGCTCTCTCTCTCTCTTGCTCTCTCTCTCTCTTGCTCTCTCTCTCTTTTGCTCTCTCTCTCTCTTGCTCTCTCTCTCTTGCTCTCTCTCTCTCTCTTGCTCTCTCTCTCTCTTGCTCTCTCTCTCTCTCTTGCTCTCTCTCTCTCTCTTGCTCTCTCTCTCTCTCTTGCTCTCTCTCTCTCTTGCTCTCTCTCTCTCTCTTGCTCTCTCTCTCTCTCTTGCTCTCTCTCTCTCTCTTGCTCTCTCTCTCTCTCTTGCTCTCTCTCTCTCTCTTGCTCTCTCTCTCTCTCTTGCTCTCTCTCTCTCTCTTGCTCTCTCTCTCTCTTGACAAGGGACAAAATGGCAGGAGGCCGCAACAGGGACACGGGATGCAGCCGGGGAGATCAAACAAAGGAATTGCTAACCCAAGTTCTGGAGGAATTCAGGAGGGAGATGAATGAAATGAAGATTACAATTAACAATCTGCAAAGTGAGCTGACATCAGCAAGGGAGGAGATCAAATCTCTCACAGAGAAACACAAAGAGACCGAGCATCAGATTATCATCCAAAGGGAAGGTGGGAATGTTACATTGGAAGGAAATGCCTCTGTACCTGATACATTTGCGGATATACTGAAAAAGAGCTCAGAAGCAATGGACACAGTGAGGGAGGTAGCGATGCAAGCAGCTACATCATAGGAAGCAGCAAGGTGCACCACTCAACTGCTGGAGAGAAAAAGATCAGTGGTAGTTGTAGGCATCAAAGAACAGGAAGGATCCAACAGGCAAGAATGGAATGGCAAGGATAGAGAGGCAGTACATGGGCTACTGAAGGGGTTACAGATGGAAGGGGCTGTACATAACATAGAGAAGGTTTTCAGGTTGGGCTGGTACAACAAGGACAGAAACCAACTTGTAAAGGTGGTGTTTACAAACGAAACCACGAAGGAGGACATTTTCGAAAGGAAGAGTCGCCTGCAGCATATGGAGGGATACAAAAAAGTATTCCTGCAGAGGGACAGGACGAAGGAGGAGAGAGCCAGGGCAGCAGAGGCAAGGAGGAAGCGCAGGGAGAGAGGAGCAAACCAGGAAATCAAAGCCCTCAACACAACAGTCCCAGAGACAAGAGGAGAACCCAAAACCAGCATCCCAGCAACACCAGAGGGGGGGGGGGCCACGCCACCACCCCCCTGTGCATAGAAACCCTCCCTTCCCCTCACCCTACCTGCCCCCACCCAACCCTCCATCCCCCCCACCCCATTCTGACCCTGACACCCCTTCCCCATTCCCATCATGTACCCCCTCCCACCTATTTCCCCCTGTCCCCCCTCCCCCTTCATCCCAGACCCTCCCTATCCCTCCTCCCCCCTCACTGCGTATCCTCCATGTCCCCCCTACCTCCTTAACCCACACCCTACCTGTCCCCCCTTCCCTTCAACCCTCACCCCCCACCCCAAAATCCTCTGAGACCCTGCAAACCACCTCACAGATCCTCTCACCCACGGAACAGCTTCCCACACCAGCAGAATGCTCGCCAAGGAAGGGACATGAAAATGAACAGAAGAAAGTGAGCTTCAAGGCGATGTACACTAACAGAGATGGGATTTCAAATAAAACAAGTGAACTTGGAGAATGGGCACTAGAAGAAAACCCAGACATAATAGCACTCACAGAAACAAAGTTAACAAAAATCATAACAAACGCAGTGTTTCCACAGGGCTACTATGTAGTGAGGAAAGAGAGAGAAGGGAGAGGAGGAGGTGGTGTAGCTCTGCTACTAAGAGAAGGTTGGAGTTTCGAAGAGATGGTAATTCAGAACTGTGAAGGTTTCAGTGACTACATTTCAGGCACCATAGCAACTGGAGGACAGAAAATTATAATAGTAGTCATATATAACCCCCCAGCAAATGACAGAAGACCCAGACAGGAATATGATAGAAACAACTTGGCCACCATCAATATAATAGAGAGAGCATCTTCTGTGGCTAGCAGGAACGGATCCAGACTTCTAATCATGGGAGACTTCAACCATGGGAAGATAGATTGGGGGAACAGAGACCCACATGGAGGCCCAGACACATGGAGAGCTAAGCTGCTGGATGTGGCAACAAGATACTTTCTAAGTCAACACGTCAAGGGACCGACAAGAATGAGAGGAGGGGATGAACCAGCCTTGCTTGATCTGATATTTACCCTAAATGAGTCGGATAAGTCGGATATAAGGGAAGTTAAGTTGGAATCCCCCTTGGGAATGAGTGATCATAGTGTATTGAGCTTTGAGTACCTGGTTGAGCTGGGAATTATCACCCCCAAAAAAGAACTGGGAACCAAAGGGCTAGCATACCGAAAGGGAAACTATGAGGAAATGAATAAATTCCTATGGGATATACATTGGGACACAGAACTCGGAACCAAGTCCATACAAGACATGATGGACTATGTCACCCAAAAATGTCAGGAGGCTGTAAGCAGGTTTGTCCCAGCCCGACAGGAAAAAACAGAGAAGCAAAGGAAGAATCTGTGGTTTAATAAGGAATGTATGAAAGCAAAGGAGCTGAACAAAAGGGCATGGAGGAACTTCCGTAATAACAGAACACCAGAAAGTAGAGAGAGATACCAGAGAACCAGGAACGAGTATGTCAGTGTGAGAAGAGCAGCTGAGAAAAGGTATGAAAATGATATAACTAATTAAGCCAAGACCGAACCCAAGCTACTACACAGTCACATCAGGAGGAAGACAACAGTGAAGGAACAGGTGATGAAACTTAGGGTGGGCGAGGACAGGTACACAGAGAATGACAAAGAGGTGTGTGAAGAACTCAACAAAAGGTTCCAGGAGGTCTTTACAATAGAACAAGGCGATGTTGCGGCGCTAGAAGAGGTGGCAGCAAACCAGGTGACCTTGGATAGGTTCGAAATTACAAGAGATGAGGTCAAGAAGCACCTATTGGAGCTGGATGTGAGAAAAGCTGTTGGGCCGGATGGAATCTCGCCATGGGTATTGAAAGAGTGTGCAGGAGCACTTTGCCTACCACTCTCCATAGTGTATAGTAGGTCACTGGAGACGGGAGACCTACCAGAAATATCGAAGACTGCTAATGTAGTACCAATATACAAAAAGGGTGACAGACAAGAGGCACTGAACTACAGGCCAGTGTCCTTAACTTGTATACCATGCAAGGTGATGGAGAAGATTGTGAGAAAAAACCTAGTAACACATCTGGAGAGAAGAGACTTCGTGACAACCCATCAACATGGGTTCAGGGAGGGTAAATCTTGCCTTACAGGATTGATAGAATTTTACGATCAGGTGACAAAGATTAAACAAGAAAGAGAAGGGTGGGCGGACTGCATTTTTTTGGACTGTCGGAAAGCCTTTGACACAGTACCCCATAAAAGGTTGATGCATAAGCTAGAGAAACAGGCAGGAGTAACTGGTAGGGCGCTCCAGTGGATAAGGGAGTACCTAAACAATAGGAAGCAGAGAGTTACAGTGAGGGGTGAGACCTCAGACTGGCGTGAAGTCACCAGTGGAGTCCCACAGGGCTCTGTACTTGGACCTATCCTGTTTCTGATATACGTAAATGATCTCCCAGAGGGTATAGACTCATTCCTCTCAATGTTTGCTGACGACGCCAAAATTATGAGAAGGATTAAGACAGAGGAGGACAGCTTGAAGCTTCAAGAAGACCTGGACAAGCTGCAGGAATGGTCGAACAAATGGCTGTTAGAGTTTAATCTAAGCAAATGTAATGTAATGAAGATAGGGGTAGGAAGCAGGAGACCAGATACAAGGTATCACTTGCGAGATGAAATGCTTCAAGAGTCCGAGAGAGAGAGAGACCTGGGGGTTGATATCACGCCAGACCTGTCCCCTGATGCTCATATCAAGAGGATAACAGCAGCAGCATATGCCAGGTTGGCTAACATAAGAACGGCCTTTAGAAACTTGTGTAAGGAATCTTTCAGAACATTATATATCACATATGTCAGACCAATCCTGGAGTATGCGGCACCAGCATGGAGTCCATATCTAGTCAAGCATAAGACTAAAATGGAAAAGGTTCAAAGGTTTGCCACCAGACTAGTACCCGAGCTGAGAGGTATGAGCTACGAGGAGAGACTATGGGAATTAAACCTCACTTCGTTGGAAGACAGAAGAGTTAGGGGGGACATGATCACCACATTCAAGATCCTCAAGGGAATTGACAGGGTTGATAAAGACAGGCTGTTTAACACAAGGGGCACACGCACTAGGGGACACAGGTGGAAACTGAGTGCCCAAATGAGCCACAGAGATATTAGAAAGAACTTTTTTAGTGTCAGAGTAGTTGACAAATGGAATGCATTAGGAAGTGATGTGGTGGAGGCTGACTCCATACACAGTTTCAAGTGTAGATATGATAGAGCCCAATAGGCTCAGGAACCTGTACACCTGTTGATTGACAGTTGAGAGGGAGGACCAAAGAGCCAGAGCTCAACCCCCGCAAGCACAACTAGGTGAGTACAACTAGGTAAGTACACACAACCCCCAAAACCCGTCCAGCCCTCATCCCCTCAACCCCAAAACCCACCCAGCCCTCATCCCCTCAACACCCAAAACCTTCCCAGCCCTCACCCCTCCTCATCCCCTCTCCTTCCATGTGACCCCCCACCCTTGCGAGCGGGGTGGGAGGTTCACCCCACTCCCTCTATCCTTCCCCCTCCCAACCTCTCAACCTCTATCTGACTCCCAACCTTAGCTATCTCCCAACCTCTCTATGCCTATCAGACCCTCCCTATTCTTCAGACCCAGTATGCCCTTCCTACTCCAGACCTACCTACCCAGGCCCTACCCCAGACCCTCCTACCTACCTTCCTAGAAGCCCAGCCCCCATTAGCCCCCCCAAGCACCCCTCCTGACCTCTTTCACCCCATACACCCCCCGGACCCCCCCCCTCAGACACCCCCCGGATCCCCCCGGGCATCCCCCGGATCCTCCCCGCCCCCAGTCATCCCCCAGATACCCCCCAGATCCCCCAGATCCCCCCCTGCCCCCAGTCACCCCCCAGACACCCCCCAGATCACCCCAGACCCCCAGAGAAAGGGAGAACTCTGGTACAAGAGTTTCCATGAAGAATCTCAAGGTTTGGTACACCAATGCTGATGGGGTATCTAATAAAGCAGAAGAGATAAAAGAAAG
Source organism: Procambarus clarkii (assembly GCF_040958095.1). NCBI lineage: Eukaryota > Metazoa > Arthropoda > Malacostraca > Decapoda > Cambaridae > Procambarus > Procambarus clarkii. Next base: position 30,826,653 of record NC_091194.1, read on the forward strand.
AGTGAGTGAAGCAGATCCTGACATAGTTGCAATTGTGGAAACTAAAATTAATGACATGATCTCAGATGCAATCTTTCCTGAAGGGTACCAGGTGATACGAAAAGAGAGGACACAGAGACAGGGAGGGGGAGTAGCACTCCTAATAAAGCGGAAATGGAAGTTTGAAGACCTGGGAAATCGAGTTACCAATGAGTGCACAAGCTTCATACATGGAACTCTGACAGTACATGGAAGGAAGATTGTGATCTTGGTAATCTACAATCCCCCACCAAACAGTAAAAGACCCAGGCAGGAGTATAATGACAACAACAAGGCATGTATAGATGAACTGCAGAAGGCAGCAACACTAGCCCACAAAATGAGAGCGAAGCTGCTGATCATGGGGGACCTAAATCAAGGAGAGATAAATTGGGAATCAAGGAATCCCCATGGAGGGGACGAAACGTGGGGAGCAAAATTAGTAGATGTTATAGACAGGAATTTCCTAACACAACATGTGAAGGAAGACACAAGGGAAAGCGGAGGAGATGCAACGAGCCTATTAGACCTGATTTTCACCCAGAACGTAGAAGATATCGAGAATTTAGAGCATGAAATACCTCTAGGGGCCAGTGACCATTGTGTCCTAGTCTTTGACTACATGATGGAATTCAAACTTATGACCATGGGACAAGAGATCTGGGAAAGGAGAGTTGACTACAGGAAAGGGGACTATAAAAGGATAAGGGACTATCTGGATGAAGTGCAGTGGGAGGAAGAAATTAGAGGAAAAACAGTCCAAGATATGATGGACCTAGTCATACAGAAATGCCAGGAGGCCGAAGAGAGATTTATACCAATAGTAAAGGAAAAAAATAAGAAGGAATATAATAACCCATGGTTTAATAGACAGTGTCAGGAAGCAAAAATGGCCAGCAGGCGGGAGTGGAGGAAGTGCAGAAGACAAAGGACAGAGGACAACAGGATCAGATACAACAGAGCTAGGAACGATTACATTAACATAAGACGAACATCGGAAAGGGACCATGAGAACGATATTGCAATCAAAGCGAAAATACAACCTAAGTTACTACACAGTCATATAAGAAGAAAAATGTCCGTGAACGACCAAGTGACAAGACTAAGGAAGAAAGAGGGGGCATATACCGAAAGTGACAAGGAAATCTGCGAGGCACTGAATGCCAGTTTCCATGGAGTGTTCACTACCGAGCCTGAGCAGCTCCCATTGTTGGAAGGGGTTACCCTAGATGAAAGACTATCAGATATAGAGGTGCCAGCAGAGGAGGTAATGAAACAGTTGACAACTCTAGATGCAACTAAAGCAGTTGGACCTGACAAAGTATCACAGTGGATACTAAAAGAAGCAGCGCAGGCCCTCAGCGTGCCTCTGGCAATGATCTTTAATGAGTCATTTATAACAGGAGAATTGTCCAGTTGCTGGAAGAAGGCAAATGTCGTGCCAATCTTCAAGAAAGGTGATTGGGAGGAGGCACTTAACTATAGACCTGTATCACTAACAAGCATCTCCTGTAAAATACTGGAAAAAATAATTAGGCTACGACTGGTTGCACACCTGGAGAACATTAGGTTTGTGAACAAACATCAACATGGGTTCTGGACAGGGAAATCGTGCTTAACAAACCTTCTGGAAGTCTATGATAAAATAACGAGGATAAGACAGGACAGAGATGGTTTGGCAGACTGCATATTTCTGGACTGCCAAAAAGCCTTTGATACAGTACCGCACATGAGACTGCTGTTCAAGCTCGAGAGGCAGGCGGGGATGGGGGGAAAGGTCCTAGCATGGATAAGGAACTACCTAACAGGAAGGAGCCAAAGAGTTACAGTAAGGGGCGAGAAGTCGGACTGGCGAACAGTAACAAGTGGAGTACCACAAGGATCGGTGCTGGGCCCAATTCAATTTCTTGTATATGTTAACCACATGTTTACAGGCGTAGAGTCCTACATGTCGATGTTTGCGGATGACGCAAAGTTGATGAGAAGAGTTGTGACAGATGAGGATTGCAGGATCCTCCAAGAGGACCTGAACAGGTTGCAGAGATGGTCAGAGAAATGGCTACTGGAATTCAACACGAGCAAATGTAAAGTTATGGAAATGGGACTAGGAGATAGGAGACCAAAGGGACAGTACACAATGAAGGGGAACAGCCTACCTGTTCCGACGCGCGAAAGAGACCTGGGTGTGGACGTAACACCTAATCTATCTCCTGAGGCACATATTAATAGGATAACGACAGCAGCGTACTCTACACTGGCAAAAGTTAGAACATCATTCAGGAACCTAAGTAAGGAGGCATTTAGGGCGCTTTACACTGCCTACGTGAGGCCAGTCTTAGAGTATGCCGCCTCATCATGGAGTCCCCATCTGAAGAAGCATATAATGAAACTGGGAAAGGTTCAGAGGTGTGCAACGAGACTCGTCCCAGAGCTACGAGGGATGGGGTATGAGGAGCGCTTGAGGGAACTGTGCCTTACGACACTAGAAAGAAGAAGGGAGAGGGGGGACATGATAGGAACGTATAAAATACTCAGAGGGATTGATAGAGTGGACATAGACGAAATGTTCACACGGAATAGTAACAGAACGAGGGGACATGGATGGAAGCTTGAAACTCAGATGAGTCACAGAGATGTTAGGAAGTTTTCTTTTAGCGTGAGAGTAGTGGGAAAATGGAATGCACTTCAGGAACAGGTTGTGGAAGCAAATACTATTCATAATTTTAAAACCAGGTATGATAGGGAAATGGGACAGGAGTCATTGCTGTAAACAACCGATGCTCGAAAGGCGGGATCCAAGAGTCAATGCTCGATCCTGCAGACACAACTAGGCGGGTACAACTAGGTGAGTACACATATTCACATTCACAGACACCTCAAACATTCACACCTGAAAGCCCCCGCACAAACATATACAGTTATCCATACAAATCTAAATGATTTTGCGTGCCAATAACATTTTTATATTTTATTCACACGACGTATATCTGAAGGTTATTCGCTTTTATGTATAAATATTGTAAGAAACTGATTTATGTCTCGTCGGTATTTTCAGTATTAAAACTTGCAGGAGTGAAAATAGTAGCGTATAGTGGGAACAACGCTAGCAGCTGTGTTTAAAATGACGGATATATAGTGTGCCAAATATTAAACCAATAAATTTGAGTTTATTGTGAAGAAACGGGAAGTGGCGTACAGGGGGAGATGATGAATGGAATGATGGAAGTGCTGGTGATGGAAGGGTCAGGCTGGCAGGCAATACCAGCTCATGAAAGGAAGAAACTTATTGGACATTTATGATGTAAATAAAACACTCCAACATATGCACCCTCTATGGAATCAAACAAGTAATATTGTTTATCGAGGATTCGTTGTGACAAAACTAAACACGTCTCAGATTTGAAGGTTTACTTTTGTTCATCTTTTTTTTAATATTTGTTTGTATGGCATTATTTACAAGTTGATCTGCCTGTAACCCATTTTGCTTCTGCCACTGGATTTACCTGCAGGAATTTTGCTTCCATAAATTAGGAATCTGAGCCAAAATATTCTATAACAATTCGGCAATTACTTAAAATTTTTAATGAACTAAAAGACAGTTGCAAGAAACAATGATGAGTATCAGTATGAGAGTGGGCATGATTGTGAGTGTGGGCATAGTTATGAGAGTGGGCATGATTGTGAATGTGGGCATAGTTATGAGAGTGGGCATGATTGTGAGTGTGGGCATAGTTATGAGAGTGGGCATGATTGTGAATGTGGGCATAGTTATGAGAGTGGGCATGATTGTGAGTGTGGGCATAGTTATGAGAGTGGGCATGATTGTGAGTGTGGGCATGTTATGAGAGTGGGCATGATTGTGAGTGTGGGCATAGTTATGAGAGTGGGCATGATTGTGAGTGTGGGCATAGTTATGAGAGTGGGCATGATTGTGAGGGTGGGCATAGTTATGAGAGTGGCCATGATTGTGAGGGTGGGCATAGTTATGAGAGTGGGCATGATTGTGAGTGTGGGCATGTTATGAGAGTGGGCATGATTGTGAGGGTGGGCATAGTTATGAGAGTGGGCATGATTGTGAGGATGGGCATAGTTATGAGAGTGGGCATGATTGTGAGTGTGGGCATGTTATGAGAGTGGGCATGATTGTGAGGGTGGGCATAGTTATGAGAGTGGGCATGATTGTGAGTGTGGGCATGTTATGAGAGTGGGCATGATTGTGAGTGTGGGCATGTTATGAGAGTGGGCATGATTGTGAGTGTGGGCATGTTATGAGAGTGGGCATGATTGTGAGTGTGGGCATGTTATGAGAGTGGGCATGATTGTGAGTGTGGGCATGTTATGAGAGTGGGCATGATTGTGAGTGTGGGCATGTTATGAGAGTGGGCATGATTGTGAGTGTGGGCATGTTATGAGAGTGGGCATGATTGTGAGTGTGGGCATGTTATGAGAGTGGGCATGATTGTGAGTGTGGGCATGTTATGAGAGTGGGCATGATTGTGAGTGTGGGCATGTTATGAGAGTGGGCATGATTGTGAGTGTGGGCATGTTATGAGAGTGGGCATGATTGTGAGTGTGGGCATGTTATGAGAGTGGGCTTGATTGTGAATGTGGGCATGATTGTGTAGTATTTGTATTTACTACTTGTGCATATAGGATCTAGCTGTTAGCTCTTGGGCCCCGCCTGTCTAAGTCCAACTTTCTCTAATGTACTGACTTCATACCTATTTATCTACCAGTACAACTATTATAAATTTCTCACGCACACACACACACACACACACACACACACACACACACACACACACACACACACACACACACACACACACACACACACACACACACACACACACACACACACACACACACACACACACACACACACACACACACACACACACACACACACACCAGAGACTCGACCTAGTCTTCACTCTGAACGACTCCGACATAAGAGAAATCGGTTTTGAGGACCCAGTAGGGATGAGCGACCACAGTGTACTGGTGTTTGAGTACTTGATTGAAGAAGGGTTATAGAACTCGAGGAGGGATACCGAAACCAAAAGGTTAGCATACCGAAAGGGAAACTATGAGGGGATAAGAAAATTCCTAACAGATATAGCATGGGAAACAGAGCTCAGGGGAAAGACGGCCCAAGATATGATGGATTACATCACGCAGAAGTGCAAGGACGCAGCAAACAAGTTTGTCCCAGTCCAAAAGGAAAACAGAGAAATGGAGATGAGAAACCCATGGTTTAATCAAAGATGTAGGCTAGCTAAGCAGCAAAGTAAAAGGGCATGGAGAAACTATAGGAATAACAGGACACTGGAGAGGAGAGAAAGATACCAGAATGCCAGGAATGAATATGTCAGGATGAGAAGAGAGGCAGAAAGACAATACGAAAATGACATCGCAAGCAAGGCAAAGACTCAGCCTAAATTGTTGCATAGCCACATTAGGAGAAAAACAACAGTAAAGGAACAGGTTATGAGATTAAGGATAGGGGCGGAAGGATTCACTACAAATGACAAGGAAGTGTGTGAGGAATTGAATAAGAAATTCCAGGAGGTCTTCACCTTAGAACAAGGAGAAATTCCAGAGGTAAGTGAGGGAATAGCTAACCAGGAACCACTGGAAGAGTTTGAGATTACCAGTGGGGAAGTAAGGAAGTGTTTACTAGAGTTGGACGTAACGAAGGCTATAGGCCCAGATGGAATCTCCCCTTGGGTTCTAAAGGAAGGAGCAAGAGAACTGAGCCTACCACTCTCCATAGTGTATAACAAATCACTGGCAACAGGGGAACTGCCAGATATTTGGAAAGCAGCTAACGTAGTCCCGATATACAAGAAAGGGGATAGACAGGAGGCACTGAACTACAGGCCAGTGTCCCTAACCTGCATACCATGCAAGCTGATGGAGAAGATTGTGCGAAAAAAAACTAGTGGAGCATCTGGAGCGAAGGAACTTTGTAACACAGCATCAACACGGGTTCAGGGATGGCAGGTCCTGCCTCACAGGGTTACTTGAATTCTACGACCAGGCAACAAAAATAAGGCAAGAAAGAGAAGGGTGGGCAGACTGCATATTTTTGGATTGTCAGAAAGCCTTTGATACAGTGCCACACAAGAGGCTAGTGCGAAAGTTGGAGATGCAGGCTGGAGTGAGAGGGAAGGTACTCCGGTGGATGGAGGAGTACCTAAGCAACAGGAGACAACGAGTCTGTGTGAGGGGCGAGGTCTCAGATTGGCGAGACGTCACAAGTGGAGTCCCGCAGGGGTCAGTCCTTGGACCTATACTGTTTCTGGTATATGTAAATGATCTCCCAGAGGGTATAGATTCGTTCCTCTCAATGTTTGCCGACGATGCAAAAATTATGAGGAGGATTGAAACAGAGGATGATAGTAGGAGGCTACAAGATGATCTGGATAGACTGAGTGAATGGTCCAACAAATGGCTGTTGAAGTTCAACCCGAGTAAATGCAAAGTAATGAAACTAGGCAGTGGAAACAGGAGGCCAGGCACAGGATACAGAATAGGAGATGAAGTACTTAATGAAACAGACAGAGAGAAAGATCTAGGAGTTGATATCACACCAAACCTGTCTCCTGAAGCCCACATAAAGAGAATAACGTCTGCGGCATATGCGAGGCTGGCTAACATCAGAACGGCGTTCAGGAACCTGTGTAAGGAATCATTCAGAATCTTGTACACCACATATGTAAGACCAATCCTGGAGTATGCGGCCCCAGCATGGAGCCTGTACCTTGTCAAGCACAAGACGAAGCTGGAAAAAGTCCAAAGGTATGCTACTAGACTAGTCCCAGAACTAAGAGGCATGAGTTATGAGGAAAGGCTGCGGGAAATGCACCTTACGACACTGGAAGACAGAAGAGTAAGGGGGGACATGATCACAACCTACAAAATCCTCAGGGGAATCGACCGGGTAAACAAGGATGAACTATTCAACCCTGGTGGGACGCGAACAAGGGGACACAGGTGGAAGCTGAGTACCCAAATGAGCCACAGAGACGTTAGAAAGAACTTTTTCAGTGTCAGAGTAGTTAGTAAATGGAATGCATTAGGAAGTGATGTGGTGGAGGCTGACTCCATACACAGCTTCAAATGTAGATATGATAGAGCCCAATAGGCTCAGGAATCTGTACACCAGTTGATTGACGGTTGAGAGGCGGGACCAAAGAGCCAGAGCTCAACCCCCGCAAGCACAATTAGGTGAGTACAATTAGGTGAGTACACACACACACACAATTTTATCAATGTTTCTTATATTTTTTTCACTGTTGATGGTAACTGAAAAATCAATTCTCCAAAATTAATTTCTATTTCTAGTCTGACACGACACTTGAGCGCGTTTCGTAAAACTTATTACATTTTCAAAGACTTTAGTTTACACATACACAACTATAACTGAACAGAGTTTAAACATCTTCGATTTCATACCTGCATTTGGGTGAGGTGATATGTTACAACATATGATATATATATTGTTGTAACATATCACCTCACCTCGTTTTCACCCAGAATGTAGAAGACATTGAGCATTTAGAACATGAAATACCACTAGGAGCCATTGACCATTGTGTCCTAGTCTTTGACTACATGATGGAGCTTAAAATTGTGACCAAAGGACAAGAGGTCCGGGAAAGAAGACTTGATTACAGAAGAGGGGACTACAGAAGGATAAGGGACTACTTGGGAGAAGTGCAGTGAGAGGAAGAAATTAGAGGAAAAGCAGTGCAAAATATGATGAACCAAGTCATATGGAAATGCAAGGAGGCTGAAGAGAGGTTTATTCCAACAATAAAGGAAAAAGCAGGAGGGAATATAATAACCCATGGTTTAATAGACAGTGTCAGGAAGCAAAAGTGAGAAGCAGGAGGGAGTGGAGGAAGTACAGAAGACAAAGGACAGAGGACAACAGGATTAGATGTAACAGAGCTAGGAACGATTACATTAACATAAGACGAGTGTCAGAAAGAAATTATGAGAATGATATTGCAATCAAAGCGAAAAAGCAACCTAAATTACTACATAGCCATATAAGAAGGAAGATGTCGGTAAATGACCAAGTGACAAGACTGAGGAAAACAGAAGGGGCATATACAAAAAGCGACAAGGAAATCTGTGAGGTACTGAATGCAAGTTTTCATGGAGTGTTCACAACCGAGCCTGAGCAGCTCCCATTGTTAGAAGAGATGACCCTAGATGGAAGACTATCAGATATAGAGGTGACAGCAGAGGAGGTAATGAAACAGTTGACAACACTGGATGCAAATAAAGCAGTTGGACCAGACAAAGTATCGCCGTGGATACTAAAAGAGGCAGCGGAGGCCCTCAGCGTGCCTCTGGCAATTATCGTTAATGAGTCACTTAAGACGGGAGAATTGCCCAGTGGCTGGAAGGAGGCAAATGTCGTACCGATTTTCAAGAAAGGAAAAAAATGGAATGATATTGTAAACAACAAAGCTCAATTCCAATGCAATCTCACACAAAATAATTAAAACAAAATGAAAATAACTCGAAATATATAAAAATTCAATTTATCAATGAAATCAGAAACATTGAAATGGAATCATAATATATTTAGTATTGCATAAGTTGCTCCTACATGCAACAGATGGCGCTGTTATAAAAACAAATCATGTTTTCTCCTGTCACAGGTGTGGCGTCTATACTTATACTATCGAAATGAATGGTATGGTAAACAATATAGCTGAGTTCCAATGCAATGTCACATAAAATAATTAAATCAAAATGAAAATAAATTAAAATGTATGAAATTTAATTTGTCAATACAATAAAAAATATTGAGATGGAATCGTAACATATTTAGTATAGCTTGTGTGGCTCTTATTTGCAACAGATGGTGGTGTTTCTTAAAAGGAAACATGTTTTTACCTGTCACAGGTGTGGCATCTATATTTATACTTCCGAAATGAATGGTATGGTAAACAACACAGCTCAATTCCAACACAATGTCACACAAAATAATTCAATAAAAATTTTAATTAATCGAAATCTATGAAAATTAAATTTATCAATGCAATCGGAAACATTGAAATGGATTTCATAACATATATAGTATAGTGGGTGTGTTGCTATTACATGGAACAGATGGCGCTGTTTTAAATAAAAACATGTTTTTACCTGTCAGAGGAGTGACATGTTTATAACAGATAATTCGAATGGAATGTTGTGTAAGAATTTCAAAGCAATCGGTGAAGAACTTTCGGAGATTACAGCGTGTGTTGCTCTTAAGTCCAACTGATGGCACTGTTTTTCTTTTATTTTAAAAAGCATGTTTTATCCTGTCACAGGTGAGGCATGTATATAATAGATATATAAAAACACGCACCTATTCGAATGCAACATCGTGTCAAAAGTTCTAAGTAATCGGTAAAGAGGTTTTGAAGAGTTCTCTCACATGAAAAACAGTTTTACAAAAAGCACGCTTTTCCCCGTCACAGACGTAACATCTATATAGTATGTATAAAAATAACCGCTCGGATGCGAATGGAACATTGTGTGAAAATTTCAAGGCAATCGGTGAAGAACTTTCGGAGATTAGCGATTTTGAACAAACGAACATTTCCATTTTTATTTATATAAATATATCATATATAATGTTCCTTGTGTAACATTAGCACTGTTATATGTAGCAGTGCTATATGCGTGGCAGTATTATATGTAACAATTGTATATGTGATAGTGCTATATATGAAAGTGTGATATGTGTCAGTCACAAATAGCACTGTTATATGTAACATTGCTATGTGGCAGCATTATATGTGACACTTATATGTGATAGCACTGTATTTGGCAGTGTTAATATATAATTTTCAAATTATAAGCAATTCCAAACACTTTACCCTTTCCCTTCCTACCCGTCATATATTTTTCTTTTCTTATTTCTCGTTCATCCCCTTTCACTTTCCCATCTCCATTTTACATCGTAAAATAGGGTCCCGCCCGTTGTCCTCAGTCGGTGAGGGGCAGTTCCTCAATTACCTGCAGGAAATTGCTTAGTTTCACCCCCTATTGATGGGTATTTTCCATCTTTCTATTTTTTTCCCATGAATATTTAACTGATGGGTTCAGAGATTCTTATGCATGAAGATCTAATGGAGGTTCAGTAATCAGGGACCGCTGTTTGTTCTTCATGAATATGAATCTGATTTCCTGTTACTCATACGAATTGTTTGCAATTTCACTAAGTTTGCTTAATCGCCATAATATATTCGCGCTCAGAGCCACGGTAAAATTGTTCACAGGTATAGCCCACATAACTTGTTTATTACGTGCTTAATATTTATATCTCCTTGACTCGGTCTATATCAGCTTATGCTTAGAGAGCTTGGGTTAAATTGATCTTGTTTAGCTTGGTGCTTGAGAAGATGCGATGTTTACAGTTCATCTCTGTTGTTTAGAGGTATTGGGTAAGGTAGAAGTAATGGGTAAGGTAGAAGTAATGGGTAAGGTAGAAGTAATGGGTAAGGAAGAAGTATTGGGTAAGGTAGAAGTAATGGGTAAGGTAGAAGTAATGGGTAAGGTAGAAGTATTGGGTAAGGTAGAAGTAATGGGTAAGGTAGAAGTAATGGGTAAGGAAGAAGTATTGGGTAAGGTAGAAGTAATGGGTAAGGTAGAAGTAATGGGTAAGGTAGAAGTAATGGGTAAGGTAGAAGTAATGGGTAAGGTAGAAGTAATGGGTAAGGTAGAAGTAATGGGTAAGGAAGAAGTATTGGGAAAGGTAGAAGTAATGGGTAAGGAAGAAGTATTGGGTAAGGTAGAAGTAATGGGTAAGGAAGAAGTATTGGGTAAGGTAGAAGTAATGGGTAAGGTAGAAGTAATGGGTAAGGTAGAAGTAATGGGTAAGGAAGAATTATTGGGAAAGGTAGAAGTAATGGGTAAGGAAGAAGTAATTGGAAAAGTAGAAGTAATGGGTAGGGTACAAGAAATGGGAAAGGCAGAAGTGATGGGAAACGAAGAAGTAATAGGAAAGGTAGAAGTAATAGGTAAGGAAGGAGTAATGGGTAAGGAAGAAGTAATGGGTAAGGAAGAAGTAATGGGTAAGGTCAAAGTAGTGGATAAGGAAGAAGCAATGGGTAAGGAAGAAGTAATGGGTAAGGAAGAAGTAATGGGTAAGGTAAAAGTAGTGGATAAGGAAGAAGTAATGGGTAAGGAAGAAGTAATGGGTAAGGTAAAAGTAATGGGAACAGTAGAAGTAATGGGTAAGGTAGAAATAATGGGTAAAGCAGAAGTAATGCGTAAGTTAGATGTAATGAGTAAGGAAGAAGTAATGGGTAAGGAAGAAGTAATGGGTAAGGTCAAAGTAGTGGATAAGGAAGAAGTAATGGGTAAGGAAGAAGTAATGGGTAAGGTAAAAGTAGTGGATAAGGAAGAAGTAATGGGTAAGGAAGAAGTAATGGGTAAGGAAGAAGTAATGGGTAAGGTAAAAGTAGTGGATAAGGAAGAAGTAATGGGTAAGGAAGAAGTAATGGGTAAGGTAAAAGTAATGGGAACAGTAGAAGTAATGGGTAAGGTAGAAATAATGGGTAAAGCAGAAGTAATGCGTAAGTTAGATGTAATGAGTAAGGAAGAAGTAATGGGTAAGGTAGAAGTAATCGATAAAGTAGAAGTAATAGGTAAGGTAGAAATAATGGGTAAGGAAGATGTAATGGGTAAAGTAGAAGTAATGAGTAAAGTAGAAGTAAAGGGTAACGTAGAAATAATGGGTAAAGTAGAAGTAAAGGGTAAGGAAGATGTAACAGGTAAATTAGAATTAATGGGTAAGGAAGAAGTAATGGGTAAAGTAGAAGTAATGAGTTAGATAGAAGTAATAGGTAAGGTAAAAGTAATGGGTACAGTAGAAGTAATGGTAAGGTAGAAGTAATGGGTAAAACGGAAGTTATGGGTAAGGTAGAAGTAAAGGGTAAGGTAAAAATAATGGGTAAGGAAGAAGTAATGGGTAAAGTAGAAAATTGGGTAAGGTAGATGTAATGGGTAAGGATTAAGTAATGGGTAAGGAATAAGAAATGGGTAAAGTATAATAATGGTTAAAGTAGAAGTAATGGGTAGGGTAGAAGTAATAGGTAAGGAATAAGTAATGAGAAAAGTTGAATAATAGGTAGGGTAGAAGTAATGGGTAAGGAATAAGTAATGAGAAAAGTTGAATAATAGGTAGGGTAGAAGTAATGGGTAAGGAATAAGTAATGAGAAAAGTTGAATAATAAGTAGGGTAGAAGTAATGGGTAAGGTAGAAGTAATGGGTAAGGAATAAGTAATGAGAAAAGTTGAATAATAAGTCGGGTAGAAGTAATGGGTAAGGTAGAAGTAATAGGTAAGGAATAAGTAATGAGAAAAGTTGAATAATAAGTAGGGTAGAAGTAATGGGTAAGGTAGAAGTAATGGGTAAGGAATAAGTAATGAGAAAAGTTGAATAATAGGTCGGGTAGAAGTAATGGGTAAGATTGTCATAATGGGTCATAACATTATTGGTCTTCATTACTGATAAAGTAAAGCACCGAGAAACATATCTTATTAATAGTATCTGAAGGAAGTCTTAACTATCCCGAGCAGCAGAGTATATAATATTCCCGAGCAGCAGAGTATATAATATTCCCGAGCAGCAGAGTATATAATATTCCCGAGCAGCAGAGTATATAATATTCCCGAGCAGCAGAGTATATAATATTCCCGAGCAGCAGAGTATATAATATTCCCGAGCAGCAGAGTATATAATATTCCCGAGCAGCAGAGTATATAATATTCCCGAGCAGCAGAGTATATAATATTCCCGAGCAGCAGAGTATATAATATTCCCGAGCAGCAGAGTAAATAATATTCCCGAGCAGCAGAGTATATAATATTCCCGAGCAGCAGAGTATATAATATTCCCGAGCAGCAGAGTATATAATATTCCCGAGCAGCAGAGTATATAATATTCCCGAGCAGCAGAGTATATAATATTCCCGAGCAGCAGAGTATATAATATTCCCGAGCAGCAGAGTATATAATATTCCCGAGCAGCAGAGTATATAATATTCCCGAGCAGCAGAGTATATAATATTCCCGAGCAGCAGAGTATATAATATTCCCGAGCAGCAGAGTATATAATATTCCCGAGCAGCAGAGTATATAATATTCCAGTTGTTATAATATCCAAGATTAACATTGTCTCAATGTTGAATTAACGTTACTATATGGTAGTCACTGAGAATAAGTGACGCTCTCCATTAACATCTGTCATAAAGTGAAACAAACAACTGGCGTCAAATTCAGAGAAATGTATTATTAAGGAGCTTCAGCAGCCATAAATTCCCCGACATTTTCCGGACTGTCTTCTCTTGTCTCATTATCTTTCGCTTTAGTGCTGGAGGCGTCATTTCCCGCTGTCTCCTGAGAGTTGCCGAACGGAGAGGAACATACAGAGGTGGAGACAGATCATTCGCACCTTCAGCATCCCAGATCTCGGTCTGTTGCGGACAGTCAATGTGATTTGATTTCTTACCTCTCTCTGTATTTCCACCCCAGGACACGTTAATAATTAGGCTAATGCAGTCTTTATACAAGATTATCATATTATTATAGAATTACTGGATGGGGTAGCCGGCGGTGCCCGGGTCGCACACTCTTACAGGTTTCCTACGACATACGCCTCTCGCATCTTCTTCGATACACACCCTCCCTCTCTATCCACCAAACACGTTTACTGTCTCCCACAACACACACCCTCCCCAGGTGTATCGCTATACACACTACCTGCCTCCTCTAAGCACATCTCATATACCCTTTCGAATAACCTCCCCCATCTACCCCCCACACGCAACCTCCCCTTATCTGTCCACAAACACCCTCCCAGCCTTCACCCATTTACATTCACCTAGTTTCCTCCCTTCAAGTAAACACTGAAACACACTTTCCCCATTTTACCCTATAACTGCAGCATTTTCTCAACCCACTGTCTTCAGTACTGTGAACATCTTTACACCATACCATCTTCACTAACACACACCCTCCCCATACTCCCCCTATCACAGTAAGAATTTAAGCAATGGTGCTGTCTTAAGACAAACATAATAACATAGGATAACAAAAACCACACTTATTTACACTTATTTACACCACACTTGTAAATATTTGAACAACACTTGGTGTTTCGCACTCTCCTGCGTGCATTATCCAGGTCTGAGAATACAGTGAGGACGAGACTTACATCTCGTCCTAACCCGATAGTCGGACCTGGATAATATACTCAGGACTTGGTGCAGTTCAAATCTATACGTAAATTACACAAATACACTCCATTAGAGTTTTTTTGTTTATCCAACTGTACCTATTTCCACTACAAACTATCTGCATCACTGTAATCAAAAGGCTGTGACCAGAACACAAAACTCTCATCTGATCACTCGTTTAGCAAGTCAGTATCTGAATACACTAACAATAATACAAACGAAATCTCTAAGGACTTTCCTTTACAGAGTTCATATCCTCCCTCTATGTGAATGTTTATTTATTTATTTATTTATTTATTTATTTATTTATTTATTTATTTATTTATTTATTTATATATACAAGAGTTGTTACATAATTGTACAGCCAATAGCACTCATAGGGTTTCGGACAAGTCATTAATCCAAATTTTTCCCTAGAATACTTCCCTCCAAATCTTTAACAACCAGGTACCCATTCACTGCTGGGTGAACAGAAGCTACAATTAAGGATTGGTGCCCAGTAAATCCTCCCCGGCCAGGATACGAACCCAGGCCAAAGTTCGCGAAGAGTCAGGCGAGTGTTACCACTTCAGCACTGGGACTGCTCTCTCAAAAGGCCATGCAGACCCACATCGTGGAAAAGGGTGCAATGGCCGATTTCAGTTGAAAGGCTGACCCAGACTTGTATAAGGCCCTCCAAACATTAGCAACATGCATGCAACTTTGCAGGAAGCTGACCCAAAAAGTCTGCATGGCTTATAACCTTGGACAGACTTTGTCTTTAATAGATAGATGGGGTACCATGAGGTACCAGTTTATTGATCTATCTGTATGTCTCTCTCTCTCTCTTCCTCCTTCCCGTTCTCCAAATCTCCCTCCCTACCATTCTTTCTCCCATTCTCCTTCATTCCCCAACAATCTCCCATTCTCCCTTTCCATTTTACCTCCCTCCATTTCTCTCTACATCACATTTACTGTCCCTACAATGTTCCCCATTTCCTGCTCTGTCCCTCCCTACCAATCTCCCTCCTCTACCATTCTCCCTTCCAATTTTCCTCCTTCACATTATCTCCTCTTTTCATTCATCCTTTCTTCCTTCCAGTCTCACTCCCTCCCATCCTACATCCCTCCCGTTCTCTTTATCTTCCTTCCTTCTGATTCCCTCCATCCCATTCTCTCTCCTTCCAAGCCTTTTCTATTTCTTCTTCCCTCACATTTTCTTTTCCTTTTTACCACCCATTCTCTCTCTCTCTCTCTCTCTCTCTCTCTCTCTCTCTCTCTCTCTCTCTCTCTCTCTCTCTCTCTCTCTCTCTCTCTCTCTCTCTCTCTCTCTCTCTCTCTCTCTCTCTGTCTCTCTCTCTCTCTCTCTCTCTCTCTCTCTCTCTCTCTCTCTCTCTCTCTCTCTCTCTCTCTCTCTCTCTCTCTCTCTCTCTCTCTCTCTCTCTCTCTACATTCTCTACAGGTGAATGGTGATCAAGTTGACGACTGCTAGGACGAGAAATCTTTTTAATTTTATTCCACATTTGGGATGAGGATGTTGCATGATTGATGCCTTGCAGAAACTGTTCCCAGTGCTAGTTATACACCTGTTCCTTTAGCTCTCTAAACTCTCGGCTGGCTTTAAGAAATATGTTGAGAGTGTCAGCTGTTTTAAGTGTTTTATACTGCTCAGCTAGGAATAGAACTCTGTCATGCAGGGGCTTAAGGCGTGAGTCAGTGAACCACCTCTGTCCCTTCTTCACTGTTTTGGGTCTTGTGGATTTTACAACATTGTCATAAAAAGCGGTTACTTCAGTGACCAGGTCCTCATATAATGCATTGACGGTAGTAAAGCAGTAAGTGTTATACCATTCGGAAATGCGGAATTTGAAGAGCATGTGTAAATTTTCAGGGATATTAATTATTTTTTTCAAAAGCTTAGGGGTTTGACATTATTGATAGTGTCATAGAGTTACTGAATTCTATTTTAAACCACTCTATGCACAATCAACCCCACATTTCAGGTTAATCGGAGATGTTTGTTATCACAGGAGTCAAATCATTCTTCAAGCGGGGTCAGTGGTCGACTCCAACACAACAGTTGGCACTCACCATACAATCACAAATCAGCGATCAACGTTGCATGAGGTTAACCTCAAGTGCAACGCAATCATGGAAAGAGACAAACATTTTCTCATTTATATGTTAGGTAATTTAGAGGTTGTTATCATGTTATCATGCATCAGTTCATATTTATGCTTGCCCTTAAAAAGCTTCTATTTATTTTTTTGGATGTTTACTTACCAATTAATTTAGTGTAAATCTGAATACGTATGATAAATGGCATAAAAGAGGAGTTATCTGGAGAGGAATTAATGATCAGTAAGGAGATGATGTTCTAGAGAAGAGCGCAGCCATAGTGACAATGTTGCACTTCTGAGATGTTGTATTCGTCTTCAGCTTGTCCAGAAATATTGACCAAGTAGGGGAACCATTGTCATTTCTCCAGGGCTGGAGATTTCAGAGATGGTGAAGCCTTACCTGGCGATGATTTCAGGGCTCAACGTCCCCGCGGCCCAGTCCTCGACAGCCAGTGTTTTGTTAGGGTTTGGTGAATGGATAGTCAGAACTGTTTGAACAATATAAATGGCATTACTACCCTGTTACGACCCAGTTAAAAGACCCGGTTCTCAGAGTTACACATTTCATACACCCATCTCATATTATCGGATGTATATGAGAGAATATTATATATATCAGTGGGCCGATATATGTTGAGTTTATAGTAGAAAGTATGCCAGTATTGTATACTGTAGTTCATTGTATGAGGAAGGGTTTGCTTGAGAGGGTACAGGTATTAGTCAGGTGTACTTGCTGTGGACACTTGTGCAGGGAGGAGGCTAGAGACGCGTCCAGTGGGCGGCCAGCTGGTGGAACAATTATATACACTAATAGTAATTTAAGCCATTTAAGAATGTTTATTATGGTATTAGAATGCATATATGTTATGTTAGTGTGACAGTGTCTGAGTGAGAGTTATTATTTCAGTGTGTAGTGTGTTAGTAAAGAGTTATTATTCATAAGTGATAACTCTGGGGGAGTGAGGCCTCGTGGCGGTGAGGGTAGCCAGCGTCGCCTCAGAGAGTAGTAACTGGCGGTGGTCTGGGCTGTCAACTTGTACTTCTACTTTAACTTAAGTTCAGTGTATTCTTTGTTCTGTTGTAGTTGATAGTTATCTGAGGAGACAGATTAAATATTAAAAGCCATATAAAGTCTACACTGGATAGATAATTGCAGTAATGCTATGTACTAAGGAATTTATATATACATTTTATATAAATTTTTACTTTTTCGTTTAATAAATTGTTTCTGCTAGGTGTGCCTATTAAATGTATGGTATTATTAACCCTAGATAAATACATGTGTGATTATTACCCATGCTAGCAGGTACACGATCCTTGGTGAACTAGGATAGATAACATCCCTCAGGTATATTGCTGTCGTGTAAGGTAACAAAGATAGGAAAAAAAAAGTTTTTGACATGAATACATAACTACGAACAGTTAAGCTGCTACATGGCAATGACAGACTCTTTCCATTTTAGACAAAATATTGAGCATCTGATGTTCCTACTGACGGCACCATAGTGAATTGTACCCATTCTCAACACAGGAATATGTCTCATGGATTCTATTATAATAAAAAATCATCCTCCGTTGTTTTTCAATAATGACATATAAAAAATTATCTCTGACATCTATATGGAATGTTTTCAGTGTCGATCTATATTGCGAGTGGTAAAGTCCTATGGGGAAATATATATATCAGTGGAGAGTAGTTGTCACACAGGTAGCAATCCGTTCCAACACGTTCAGCACAGTTAACAAACACACACTCACAGGGGCTGTGAGAGCAAGCAAACAAAGAGGAAATAGTGGCAACACAGGGATAACATTATAAACAATGGAAGGTGATGGAACACAAATAAAGAGAGGAAGAACAAAGAACAACTGAAGAATAGCAGGCAATAAAGAAAACATTGAATGAATGGAGAAGTGATATTAAACACTTTGTGGTGCTGAGGTGTCCGAGTGTTAAGCTGTGTGGTGCTGAGGTGTCCCAGTGTTAAGCTGTGTGGTGCTGTGGTGTCCCAGTGTTAAGCTGTGTGGTGCTGAGGTGTCCCAGTGTTAAGCTGTGTGGTGCTGTGGTGTCCCAGTGTTAAGCTGTGTGGTGCTGTGGTGTCCCAGTGTTAAGCTGTGTGGTGCTGAGGTGTCCCAGTGTTAAGCTGTGTGGTGCTGAGGTGTCCCAGTGTTAAGCTTTGTGGTGCTGAGGTGTCCCAGTGTTAAGCTGTGTGGTGCTGAGGTGTCCCAGTGTTAAGCTGTGTGGTACTGCTGTGTCCCAGTGTAAAGCTGTGTTGTGCTGTGGTGTCCCAGTGTAAAGCTTTGTAGTGCCGTGGTGTCCCACACGGCCCCGGGGCCAGTGTTAAGCTGTGCGGTGCTGTGGCGTACCAGTGTTAAACTGTGTTGTGCTGTGGTGTCCCAGTGTTAAGTTGTGTGGTGCTGTGGTGTCCCAGGTTTAAGCTGAGTGGTGCTGTGGTGTCCCAGTGTTAAGCTGTGTGGTGCTGATGTGACCTGATGTTCTTGGTGATCAGGTGACTTATCCTGACGTGTATAAGGTCTGCCTACCACGTTTCCTTCTTCATTCTGTTGTGCTCTGATAAAGGCAAGTTGGGCTGAAAACGATTTTAGCATTCTCTTTTTTTCACATGTGTTTTTTTCCGCATACTTGCATAAGCGTATCTGTGATTATCTTTGCATATATATGTTGTATATTTTATATATATATATATATATATATATATATATATATATATATATATATATATATATATATATATATATATATATATATTTATATTTAAATATAAAATATATTTATATTTAAATATATATATTTATATATATATATAAAAAAAAGAAAAAGTAAGATTAATAATTCTAACACGAATTTTCTCAATCTTTCGTACATTTCTTTTCACTGTTGGAGGTAATTCAAAAATCAATTCTCCAAAATTCATTTTTATTTCTAGTCTGACGCGACACTTGAGCGCGTTTCGTAAAACTTATTACATTTTCAAAGACTTTAGTTAACACATACACAACTGAATAGAACTTACACATCTCCGATTTTGTTTATATCTACATTTGAGTGAGGTGGATGGGGTGAGGTGGTATTTAATAAGGTATTAATTTCATCAACACAAGCCAGAACATGAAACAATGGGTATTGAATAGAAGTGATTGTAGAAAGCCTATTGGTCCATATTTCTTGATGCTTCTATATTAGAGCGGAGTCTTGAGGTGGGTAGAATCCGGAGATTCTACCCACCGAAGAAATTCGAAGAAATCCGGACTCCACTTGCCAAAGATCATTGGGGAATATAAACCTGGATATGCGTATGGAAATGTCAAGACGCACAATCCTGGAAACCCACTTCGGCCAATCATTAGCCAGATACCCACACCCACGTACAGACTGGCGAAGCGACTTAACGGCCTGCTGACTCCTTATGTTCCTTGCGCCTTCAGCCTGAAGTCTCCAAAGGATTTTGTTGACTTACTGCGGGGCACACGGGCCACAGGGATAAGAGCCTCGTTGGACGTAGAATCACTGTTCACCAACGTACCTGTGGACGAGACAATCGGGATGATAGCCGACAGAGTGTATCGTGATCCAGCCTGTACTCCTCTTGACATACCAGAAAATATCCTAAGGAAACTACTCCAAGCTTGTACTAAAGAGGCACCCTTCTTGAGCCCGGATGGGCACATGTATAAGCAAGTAGATGGGGTCGCCATGGGTTCTCCCCTAGGTGTCCTGTTTGCAAACTTCTACATGGGTACCATCGAGCAAAAAGTCTTAGTCGACATGAACATGAAACCGGCCATATACTGCAGGAATGTTGACGACATTTTTACACAGGTACCTGATGTCAGACATCTGCAGGAGTTGAAGGAGGCATTTGAGCGGAGTTCCGTGCTGCGTTTCACTTACGAGATGGAAAAGGATGGGAAGCTGCCCTTTCTAGATGTAACAGTCATGGAAAAGAGCGGAGGTTTCCACACTGCAGTCTACACTAAGGAAACGAACATAGTAATGTGCCTAAATGCCAAAAGCGACTACCCAGATAGGTACAAGAGGAGTGTTGTTAACGCATATGTCGACCGTGCTCTCAGCCACAGCTCAGAATGGAAGCAAGTCGACGAAGAACTCTGTAGGGTAAGGCAGGTCCTAGTCAACAACGGCTTCTCCAATGGTTTCGTCGAAGACATCATAAGAAGGAAAGTGAAACGCCATGCAACCTCTGAAGAGACAACCAACACAACACTTATACCCCCTATTAGACTATTTTACAGGAACTTCTTTTCCACAGCTCATAAAACAGAGGAAAGGGTCTTGAAAGATATTGTTAATAGAAACGTTATCCCTACAGACAAAAATCAGAGGATACAACTGACGATTTACTATAAAACCAGAAAAACGGCCAGCCTACTCATGAGAAACTCTCCAGACACAAAACAGAACGCTTTAAAAGAGGCTAACGTCGTCTATGCCTTCAAATGCCCTCTTGGGGACTGTAAGCTCCAAAAAACCCTGTATATAGGCAAGACAACAACATCTCTTTCTAGGCGTTTAACGATGCATAAGCAACAGGGCTCCATTAAGGAACATATAATCTCTTCCCACAACCAAACCATCGCCAGAGAAATCCTAGTAAACAACACAGAAATCATCGATAGATACAGAGATAGCAGGAGGCTTGACGTTTGCGAGGCATTACACATCAAGAAGTCAACACTAGCAATCAACAGCCAATTAATGCACAACTATATTTTATCCACCTCAAGACTCCGCTCCAATATAGAAGCATCAAGAAATATGGACCAATAGGCTTTCTACAATCACTTCTATTCAATACCCATTGTTTCATGTTCTGGCTTGTGTTGATAAAATTAATACCTTATTAAATACCACCTCACCCCATCCACCTCACTCAAATGTAGATATAAACAAAATCGAAGATGTGTAAGTTCTATTCAGTTGTGTATGTGTTAACTAAAGTCTTTGAAAATGTAATAAGTTTTACGAAATGCGCTCAAGTGTCGCGTCAGACTAGAAATAAAAATGAGTTTTGGAGAATTGATTTTTGAATTACCTCCAACAGTGTAAAGAAATGTACGAAAGATTGAGAAAATTCGTGTTAGAATTATTAATCTTACTTTTTCGGTCATATTTAATGATATATGTCTACAGGAAAGACTGCTACCAAAATATACTAATATATATATATATATATATATATATATATATATATATATATATATACTTATATATATATATATATATATATATATATATATATATATATATATATATATATATATATATATATATATATATATATAAAAACTCACACCCCAGAAGTGACTATATATATATATATATATATATATATATATATATATATATATATATATATATATATATATATATATATATATATATATATATATATATATATATATATATATATATATATTTCATTGAATATGACCGCATATTCTGTATTTATTATTTTCTGGTTTAGGGCTTCTATCCCTCTAACTATTTTCTTAGCATCAGGGCTTAATTGAAATAGGAGTTCTCCAAAACTCATTTTCGTACTTTTAAGGTGAAGAAAAGAAGTGATTTACTATAGAGTGTATTACACTTATTTGTATAATTTGCACGACGTTTCGAACCTCCATGGTTCATTCTCAAGTGAACAGATCTTACAATACTAGTTGATTTTATACCCGCATTAGGTCAGGTGATAATACAATGAAGGTGAAAACATGGGGGGATACATAAGGGATAAACATAGGGGCTGCAGAAGGCTTATTGGCCCATACGAGGCATCTCCTATCTAAACACAAAGATTAATCCAGTGTAATTGGCCTGTTATGTTGGACATTGTCTTCTGTGTTGGCATCGATATGTTCT
>NC_091194.1:30853926-30883926 GCF_040958095.1 Procambarus clarkii
CAGGGACCCCACCAGGAACACCACAAGTCCCAGCCACCAGGGACACCACCAGGGACACCACAAGTCCCAGCCACCAGGGACACCACAAGTCCCAGCCACCAGGGACACCACCAGGGACACCACAAGTCCAAGCCACCAGGGACACCACAAGTCCCAGCCACCAGGGACACCACAACTCCCAGCCACCAGGGACATTACAAGTCCCAGCCACCAGGGACACTTCAAGTCCCAGTCACCAGGGACACCACAAGTCCCAGCCACCAGGGACACTACAAGTCCCAGCCACCAGGGACAGAACAAGTCCCAGCCACCAGGGACACCACAAGTCCCAGCCACCAGGGACACCACAAGTCCCAGCCACCAGGGACACTACAAGTCCCAGCCACCAGGGACACTACAAGTTCCAGCCTCCAGGGACACCACAAGTCCCAGCCACCAGGGACACCACAAGTCCCAGCCACCAGGGACACCACATGTCCCAGCCACCAGGGACACCACAGGTCCCAGCCACCAGGGACACTACAAGTCCCAGCCACTAGGGACACCACAAGTCCCAGCCACCAGGGACACCACAGGTCCCAGCCACCAGGGACACCACAAGTCCCAGTCACTAGGGACACTACAAGTCCCAGCCACCAGGGACACCACAAGTCCCAGCCACCAGGGACACCACAAGTCCCAGTCACCAGGGACACCACAAGTCCCAGCCACCAGGGACATTACAAGTCCCAGCCTACAGGGACACTACAAGTCCCAGCCTACAGGGACACGACAAGTCCCAGCCACCAGGGACACCACAAGTCCAAGCCACCAGGGACACCACAAGTCCCAGTCACCAGGGACACCACAAGTCCCAGCCACCAGGGACACCACAAGTCCCAGCCACCAGGGACACTACAAGTCCCAGCCACCAGGGACACTACAAGTCCCAGTCACCAGGGACACCACAAGTCCCAGCCACCAGGGACACTACAAGTCCCAGCCACCAGGGACACTACAAGTCCCAGCCACCAGGGACACTACAAGTCCCAGCCACCAGGGACACTACAAGTCCCAGTCACCAGGGACACCACAAGTCCCAGCCAACAGGGACACTACAAGTCCCAGCCACCAGGGACACTACAAGTCCCAGCCACCTGGGACACTACAAGTCCTAGTCACCAGGGACACCACAAGTCCCAGCCACCAAGGACACCACAAGTCCCAGCCACCAGGGACACTACAAGTCCCAGCCACCAGCCACCAGGGACACCACAAGTCCCAGCCAACAGGGACACCACAAGTCCCAGCCACCAGGGATACCACAAGTCCCAGCCACCAGCCACCAGGGACACTACAAGTCCCAGCCAACAGGGACACAACAAGTCCCAGCCACCAGTGACACGACAAGTCCCAGTCACCAGGGACCAGGGATACCACAAATCCCAGCCACCAGGGACACCACCAGGGACACCACAAGTCCCAGTCACTAGGGACACTACAAGTCCCAGCCACCAGGGACACCACAAGTCCCAGCCACCAGGGACACCACAACTCCCAGCCACAAGGGACACTACAAGTCCCAGCCACCAGGGACACTACAAGTCCCAGCCACCAGGGACACTACAAGTCCCAGCCACTAGGGACACCACAAGTCCCAGTCACCAGGTACACTACAAGTCCCAGCCACCAGGGACACTACAAGTCCCAGCCACCAGGGACACCACAAGTCCCAGCCACTAGGGACACCACAAGTCCCAGCCACCAGGGACACTAGAAGTCCCAGCCACCAGAGACACCACAAGTCCCAGCCACCAGAGACACTACAAGTCCCAGCCACCAGGGACACCACAAGTCCCAGCCACCAGGGACACCACAAGTCCCTGCCACCAGGGACACCATAAGTCCCAGCCACCAGTGACACTACAAGTCCCAGCCACCAGGGACACTACAAGTCCCAGCCACTAGGGACACCACAAGTCCCAGTCACCAGGGACACTACAAGTCCCAGCCACCAGGGACACTACAAGTCCCAGCCACCAGGGACACTACAAGTCCCAGCCACCAGGGACACTACAAGTCCCAGCCACCAGGGACACTACAAGTCCCAGCCACTAGGGACACCACAAGTCCCAGTCACCAGGGACCAGGGATACCACAAATCCCAGCCACCAGGGACACCACCAGGGACACCACAAGTCCCAGTCACTAGGGACACTACAAGTCCCAGCCACCAGGGACACCACAAGTCCCAGCCACCAGGGACACCACAACTCCCAGCCACAAGGGACACTACAAGTCCCAGCCACCAGGGACACTAAAAGTCCCAGCCACCAGGGACACTACAAGTCCCAGCCACTAGGGACACCACAAGTCCCAGTCACCAGGGACACTACAAGTCCCAGCCACCAGGGACACTACAAGTCCCAGCCACCAGGGACACCACAAGTCCCAGCCACTAGGGACACCACAAGTCCCAGCCACCAGGGACACTAGAAGTCCCAGCCACCAGAGACACCACAAGTCCCAGCCACCAGAGACACTACAAGTCCCAGCCACCAGGGACACCACAAGTCCCAGCCACCAGGGACACCACAAGTCCCTGCCACCAGGGACACCATAAGTCCCAGCCACCAGTGACACTACAAGTCCCAGCCACCAGGGACACTACAAGTCCCAGCCACTAGGGACACCTCAAGTCCCAGTCACCAGGGACACTACAAGTCCCAGCCACCAGGGACACTACAAGTCCCAGCCACCAGGGACACTACAAGTCCCAGCCACCAGGGACACTACAAGTCCCAGCCACCAGGGACACTACAAGTCCCAGCCACTAGGGACACCACAAGTCCCAGTCACCAGGGACACTACAAGTCCCAGCCACCAGGGACACTGCAAGTCCCAGCCACCAGGGACACCACAAGTCCCAGCCACTAGGGACACCACAAGTCCCAGCCACCAGTGACACTACAAGTACCAGCCTACAGGGACACCACAAGTCCCAGCCACCAGGGACACTACAAGTCCCAGCCACCAGGGACACTACAAGTCCCCGCCACCAGGGACACCACAAGTTCCTGCCACCAGGGACACCACAAGTCCCAGCCACCAGTGACACTACAAGTCCCAGCCTACAGGGACACCACAAGTCCCAGCCACCAGGGACACTACAAGTCTCAGCCACCAGGGACACCACAAGTCCCAGCCACCAGGGACACCACAAGTCCCTGCCACCAGGGACACCACAGATCCCAGCCACCAGTGACACTACAAGTCCCAGCCTACAGGGACTCCACAAGTCCCAGCCACCAGTGACACTACAAGTCTCAGCCACCAGGGACACCACAATTCCCAGCCACCAGGGACACTACAAGTCCCAGCAACCAGGGACACTACAAGTCCCAGCCACCAGGGACACTACAAGTCCCAGCCACCAGGGACACTACAAGTCTCAGCCACCAGGGACACTACAAGTCCCAGCCACCAGGGAAACCACAAGTCCCAGCCACCAGGGACACCACACGTCCCAGTTACCAGGGACACCACAAGTCCCAGCCAACAGGGACACCACAAGTCCCAGCCACCAGGGACACTACAAGTCCCCGCCACCAGGGAAACCACAAGTCCCAGCCACCAGGGACACTACAAGTCCCAGCCACCAGGGACACTACAAGTCCCAGCCACCAGGGACACCACAAGTCCCAGCCACCAGGGACACCACAAGTCCCAGCCACCAGGGACACCACCAGGGACACCACAAGTCCCAGCCACCAGGGACACCACCAGGGACACAACAAGTCACAGCCACCAGGGACACCACACGTCCCAGCCACCAGGGACACCACAAGTCCCAGCCACCAGGGACCCCACCAGGAACACCACAAGTCCCAGCCACCAGGGACACCACCAGGGACACCACAAGTCCCAGCCACCAGGGACACCACAAGTCCCAGCCACCAGGGACACCACAAGTCCCAGCCACCAGGGACACCACCAGGGACACCACAAGTCCAAGCCACCAGGGACACCACAAGTCCCAGCCACCAGGGACACCACAACTCCCAGCCACCAGGGACATTACAAGTCCCAGCCACCAGGGACACTTCAAGTCCCAGTCACCAGGGACACCACAAGTCCCAGCCACCAGGGACACTACAAGTCCCAGCCACCAGGGACAGAACAAGTCCCAGCCACCAGGGACACCACAAGTCCCAGCCACCAGGGACACCACAAGTCCCAGCCACCAGGGACACTACAAGTCCCAGCCACCAGGGACACTACAAGTTCCAGCCTCCAGGGACACCACAAGTCCCAGCCACCAGGGACACCACAAGTCCCAGCCACCAGGGACACCACAAGTCCCAGCCACCAGGGACACCACATGTCCCAGCCACCAGGGACACCACAGGTCCCAGCCACCAGGGACACTACAAGTCCCAGCCACTAGGGACACCACAAGTCCCAGCCACCAGGGACACCACAGGTCCCAGCCACCAGGGACACCACAAGTCCCAGTCACTAGGGACACTACAAGTCCCAGCCACCAGGGACACCACAAGTCCCAGCCACCAGGGACACCACAAGTCCCAGTCACCAGGGACACCACAAGTCCCAGCCACCAGGGACATTACAAGTCCCAGCCTACAGGGACGCTACAAGTCCCAGCCTACAGGGACACGACAAGTCCCAGCCACCAGGGACACCACAAGTCCAAGCCACCAGGGACACCACAAGTCCCAGTCACCAGGGACACCACAAGTCCCAGCCACCAGGGACACCACAAGTCCCAGCCACCAGGGACACTACAAGTCCCAGCCACCAGGGACACTACAAGTCCCGGTCACCAGGGACACCACAAGTCCCAGCCACCAGGGACACTACAAGTCCCAGCCACCAGGGACACTACAAGTCCCAGCCACCAGGGACACTACAAGTCCCAGCCACCAGGGACACTACAAGTCCCAGTCACCAGGGACATTACAAGTCCCAGCCAACAGGGACACTACAAGTCCCAGCCACCAGGGACACTACAAGTCCCAGCCACCTGGGACACTACAAGTCCTAGTCACCAGGGACACCACAAGTCCCAGCCACCAAGGACACCACAAGTCCCAGCCACCAGGGACACTACAAGTCCCAGCCACCAGCCACCAGGGACACCACAAGTCCCAGCCAACAGGGACACCACAAGTCCCAGCCACCAGGGATACCACAAGTCCCAGCCACCAGCCACCAGGGACACTACAAGTCCCAGCCAACAGGGACACAACAAGTCCCAGCCACCAGTGACACGACAAGTCCCAGTCACCAGGGACCAGGGATACCACAAATCCCAGCCACCAGGGACACCACCAGGGACACCACAAGTCCCAGTCACTAGGGACACTACAAGTCCCAGCCACCAGGGACACCACAAGTCCCAGCCACCAGGGACACCACAACTCCCAGCCACAAGGGACACTACAAGTCCCAGCCACCAGGGACACTACAAGTCCCAGCCACCAGGGACACTACAAGTCCCAGCCACTAGGGACACCACAAGTCCCAGTCACCAGGGACACTACAAGTCCCAGCCACCAGGGACACTACAAGTCCCAGCCACCAGGGACACCACAAGTCCCAGCCACTAGGGACACCACAACTCCCAGCCACAAGGGACACTACAAGTCCCAGCCACCAGGGACACTACAAGTCCCAGCCACCAGGGACACTACAAGTCCCAGCCACTAGGGACACCACAAGTCCCAGTCACCAGGGACACTACAAGTCCCAGCCACCAGGGACACTACAAGTCCCAGCCACCAGGGACACTACAAGTCCCAGCCACCAGGGACACTACAAGTCCCAGCCACTAGGGACACCACAAGTCCCAGTCACCAGGGACACTACAAGTCCCAGCCACCAGGGACACTACAAGTCCCAGCCACCAGGGACACCACAAGTCCCAGCCACTAGGGACACCACAAGTCCCAGCCACCAGGGACACTAGAAGTCCCAGCCACCAGAGACACCACAAGTCCCAGCCACCAGAGACACTACAAGTCCCAGCCACCAGGGACACCACAAGTCCCAGCCACCAGGGACACCACAAGTCCCTGCCACCAGGGACACCATAAGTCCCAGCCACCAGTGACACTACAAGTCCCAGCCACCAGGGACACTACAAGTCCCAGCCACTAGGGACACCACAAGTCCCAGTCACCAGGGACACTACAAGTCCCAGCCACCAGGGACACTACAAGTCCCAGCCACCAGGGACACTACAAGTCCCAGCCACCAGGGACACTACAAGTCCCAGCCACCAGGGACACTACAAGTCCCAGCCACTAGGGACACCACAAGTCCCAGTCACCAGGGACACTACAAGTCCCAGCCACCAGGGACACTGCAAGTCCCAGCCACCAGGGACACCACAAGTCCCAGCCACTAGGGACACCACAAGTCCCAGCCACCAGTGACACTACAAGTACCAGCCTACAGGGACACCACAAGTCCCAGCCACCAGGGACACTACAAGTCCCAGCCACCAGGGACACTACAAGTCCCAGCCACCAGGGACACTACAAGTCCCAGCCACCAGGGACACCACAAGTTCCAGCCTCAAGGGACACCACAAGTCCCAATCACCAGGGACACTACAAGTCCCAGCCACCAGAGATACTACAAGTCCCAGCCACTAGGGACACCACAAGTCCCAGCCACCAGGGACACTACAAGTCCCAGCCACCAGGGACACCACAAGTTCCAGCCTCAAGGGACACCACAAATCCCAGTCACCAGGGACACTACAAGTCCCAGCCACCAGGGACACTACAAGTCTCAGCCACAAGGGACACTACAAGTCTCAGCCACCAGGGACACTACAAGTCCCAACTACCAGGGACACTACAAGTCCCAGCCTCCTGGGACACTACAAGTCTCAGCCACCAGGGACAGTACAAGTCTCAGCCACAAGGGACACTACAAGTCCCAGCCACCAGGGACACCACAAGTCCCAGCCACCAGGCACACTACAAGTCCCAGTCACCAGGGACACTACAAGTCCCAGCCACCAGGGACACTACAAGGCCCAGCCACCAGGGACCCCACCAGGGACACCACAAGTCCCAGCCACCAGGGACACCACAAGTTCCAGCCACCAGGGACACCACAAGTCCCAGCCACCAGGGACACCACAACCCCCAGCCACCAGGGACACTACAAGTCCCAGCCACCAGGGACACTTCAACGCCCAGTCACCAGGGACACCACAAGTCCCAGCCACCAGGGACACCACAAGTCCCAGTCACCAGGGACACCACAAGTCCCAGCCACCAGGGACATCACAAGTCCCAGTCACCAGGGACACTACAAGTCCCAGCCACCAGGGACAGAACAAGTCCCAGCCACCAGGGACACCACAAGTCCCAGCCACCAGGGACACCACAAGTCTCAGCCACCAGGGACACTACAAGTCCCAGCCACCAGGGACACCACAAGTCCCAGCCACCAGGGACACCACAAGTCCCAGTCACCAGGGACACCACAAGTCCCAGTCACCAGGGACACCACAAGTCCCAGCCACCAGGGACACCACAAGTCCCAGTCACCAGGGACACTACAAGTCCCAGCCACCAGGAACACCACAAGTCCCAGCCACAAGGGACACTACAAGTTCCAGCCTCCAGGGACACCACAAGTCCCAGCCACCAGGGACACTACAAGTCCCAGCTACCAGAGACACCACAAGTCCCAGCCACCAGGTACACCACAAGTCCCAGCCACCAGGGACACCACAAGTCACAGCCACCAGCCACCAGGGACACTACAAGTCCCAGCCACCAGGGACACTACAAGTCCCAGCCACCAGGGACACTACAAGTCCCAGCCACCAGGGACACTACAAGTCTCAGCCTACAGGGACACTACAAGTCCCAGCCACCAGGGACAGTACAAGTCCCAGCCACCAGGGACACATTTGTTTTTATATCTAACACCTAAATATACACTGGTCCTGTTTAAAAAACAAAACAAAAAACAATCCTGCGTCTACTGTGTGCGTCCGCTGCCGTGTTGAAGCAGCTTTCATACACATCAGACCCAAGACGGAGCTTGTCCCGGGGCTGTTAGCAATTGTCCTCCTCAGTACGTAGTTAAATGTCCTACTCTTCTTAGCAAGCGTGAGTTCAGTAAGTTATCTACCTCAGTGTTATCGCCTGACTCTGTTATTCCTATTTCTTTGTGTACCTAATTTGGTTTTATTTCCTATTTTTCTTAATTTAATTTTCATGATTACTCTTCTATCTTTTTCTGCTTACTTTTCTTAACTTTTTCTTCTTACAGCACTTAGGTGTTGATGCCTTCTTTCATCAGCCTGTCCCTCACACTCTGGTCTTTTAATGCTTCCTACACTTCCCGCAGTGTGCACAGGCACGCGCCCAAGACTGACCAAAACGCAGTCACTTTCAGGTGTGGATTTCTCCCATTTATTTTTCAGATAACTTTTTGTGACATTCTCTGGATAATTTCCCAAATATTTAGTATTACTCAAATTAGAATTGTTTACATTTTTATAATTATTTCATTACAAATTTTTCTTTTCAAATGAGTGTAGATGATGCAGATCTAAATGTATTTCATAAATTTAAACTGTGAGAAAATCAGGTAAAGAAACTTTTGCAAAATACTGAATACCCAAAATCCAACCAGCCGTGTTCTCACTGACAACCAGTGTACAAAAGAGAAATTTCATCCTCGTCCTGAATTGGTAAAAGCCGTTTTTTTCTGGAATGTTGTGAAAAAAAATTGAGATATAAACAATATATATCCGGAAACACAATTCCAGATACATTTCATGGTGCTTCCAAATGGTTCAATGATATTTACCTAAACTTGGTTTTCTAAAATTTGTTTTAGAATATTACGTTAATTCTATGAGTTGAAGCGACACTGAGCTGACTGGTGCCCACGGGAGAACACGGCTACATCTGTTGAAGAATTATGACATTACATTGGTAATAAGTGTTGACGGCGCGAGTTTCCGATAACAGTATTATCAGGCGCCGGAGCTGGGAGGTGGCAGCACACGCTCACACACATCCTCACAACTAGATATAATTACACACTGGATTTGTGAAAGTTTAATATAATTGCAGTGTTAATTATTATTAGTATTAATTAATAATAATATAAATCCTAAATAAAAATGATAATAAAACCAATATGAATGGCAACAGCAGTAATAGTAAGAATGCCACTTATGATGGTGATGTCTTTGATGATAATGATGATGTTGATGATGGTGATGATGACGTGGGTGATGATGATAGTGGCGATGTTAATAGTGATGATGACGGAATGATGATGATGTGGGCGATGACGATAATGATGTTGATGATGGTGATGATTATTGTTCTGTAGTGCGATGATAGTCGTGCACGGGCCCTGAGCCTCTGGCTGGCCCACCACGTGTTACTCGGGTCTTGCTAACGGAGTCGGTGTAGGAGCACTAGTGACTCTCAGTGTGTTGGTCTCCGTAACGTTATGTCCAGTGTCTCTAACACCTTCAGCGCTGTTAAATCCAAGTAGGAAACTTGTTTGGTTTGTGACTCCTCACCTTGATGACCAGCCCACACACCAGAGTGATGACCAGCCCACACACCAGAGTGGTGACCAGCCCACACACCAGAGTGGTGACCAGCCCACACACCAGAGTGGTGACCAGCCCACACACCAGAGTGGTGACCAGCCCACACACCAGAGTGATGACCAGCCCACACACCAGAGTGGTGACCAGCCCACACACCAGAGTGGTGACCAGCCCACACACCAGAGTGGTGACCAGCCCACACACCAGAGTGGTGACCAGCCCACACACCAGAGTGGTGACCAGCCCACACACCAGAGTGGTGACCAGCCCACACACCAGAGTGATGACCAGCCCACACACCAGAGTGGTGACCAGCCCACACACGAGGGTGATGACCAGCCCACACACCAGAGTGGTGACCAGCCCACACACCAGAGTGGTGACCAGCCCACACACCAGAGTGGTGACCAGCCCACACACGAGGGTGATGACCAGCCCACACACCAGAGTGGTGACCAGCCCACACACCAGAGTGGTGACCAGCCCACACACCAGAGTGGTGACCAGCCCACACACCAGAGTGGTGACCAGCCCACACACCAGAGTGATGACCAGCCCACACAACAGAGTGGTGACCAGCCCACACACGAGGGTGATGACCAGCCCACACACCAGAGTGGTGACCAGCCCACACACCAGAGTGGTGACCAGCCCACACACCAGAGTGGTGACCAGCCCACACACCAGAGTGATGACCAGCCCACACACCAGAGAGTGGTGACCAGCCCACACACCAGAGTGATGACCAGCCCACACACCAGAGAGTGGTGACCAGCCCACACACCAGAGTGATGACCAGCCCACACACCAGAGTGATGACCAGCCCACACACCAGAGTGATGACCAGCCCACACACCAGAGTGATGACCAGCCCACACACCAGAGAGTGGTGACCAGCCCACACACCAGAGTGATGACCAGCCCACACACCAGAGTGATGACCAGCCCACACACCAGAGTGATGACCAGCCCACACACCAGAGAGTGGTGACCAGCCCACACACCAGAGAGTGATGACCAGCCCACACACCAGAGTAGTGACCAACCCACACACCAGAGAGTGATGACCAGCCCACACACCAGAGTGGTGACCAGCCCACACACCAGAGTGGTGACCAGCCAACACACCAGAGTGGTGACCAGCCCACACTCCAGAGTGATGACCAGCCCACACACCAGAGAGTGATGACCAGCACACACACCAGAGTGATGACCAACCCACACACCAGAGAGTGATGACCAACCCACACACCAGAGAGTGATGACCAACCCACACACCAGAGAGTGATGACCAGCCCACACACCAGAGTGATGACGAGCCCACACACCAGAGAGTGATAACCAGCCTACACACCAGAGTGGTGACCAGCCCACACACCAGAGTGATGACCAGCCCACACACCAGAGAGTGATGACCAGCCTACACACCAGAGTGATGACCAGCCCACGCACCAGAGAGTGATGACCAACCCACACACCAGAGAGTGATGACCAGCCCACACACCAGAGAGTGATGACCAGCCCACACACCAGAGAGTGTTGACCAGCCCACACAAGAGTTATGACCAGCCCATACACCAGAGTGATGACCAGCCCACACACCAGAGAGTGATGACCAACCCACACACCAGAGAGTGATGACCAACCCACACAACAAAGTGATGAACAGCCCACACACCAGAGAGTGATGACCAGCCCACACACCAGAGAGTGATGACCAACCCATGCATAAGAGAGTGATGACCAGCCCACACACCAGAGAGTGATGACCAGCCCACACACCAGAGAGTGATGACCAGCCCACTCACCAGAGAGTGATGACCAGCCCACACACCAGAGAGTGATGATCAACCCACACACCAGAGAGTGATGACCAACCCACACACCAGAGAGTGATGACCAACCCACACACCAGAGAGTGATGACCAACCCACACACCAGAGAGTGATGACCAATCCACACACCAGAGAGTGATGACCAATCCACACACCAGAGAGTGATGACCAACCCACACACCAGAGAGTGATGACCAACCCACACACCAGAGAGTGATGACCAACCCACACACCAGAGAGTGATGACCAGCCCACACACCTGAGTGATGACCAGCCCACACACCAGAGAGTGATGACCAGCCCACACACCAGAGAGTGATGACCAGCCCACACACCAGAGAGTGTTGACCAGCCCACACACCAGAGAGTGTTGACCAGCCCACACACCAGAGAGTGATGATCAACCCACACACCAGAGAGTGATGACCAACCCACACACCAGAGAGTGATGACCAATCCACACACCAGAGAGTGATGACCAGCCCACACACCTGAGTGATGACCAGCCCACACACCAGAGAGTGATGACCAGCCCACACACCAGAGAGTGATGACCAGCCCACACACCAGAGAGTGATGACCAACCCACACACCAGAGTGATGACCAGCCCACGCACCAGAGAGTGATGACCAACCCACACACCAGAGAGTGATGACCAGCCCACACACCAGAGAGTGATGACCAGCCCACACAAGAGTTATGACCAGCCCATACACCAGAGTGATGACCAGCCCACACACCAGAGAGTGATGACCAACCCACACACCAGAGAGTGATGACCAACCCACACAACAAAGTGATGAACAGCCCACACACCAGAGAGTGATGACCAGCCCACACACCAGAGAGTGATGACCAACCCATGCATAAGAGAGTGATGACCAGCCCACACACCAGAGAGTGATGACCAGCCCACACACCAGAGAGTGATGACCAGCCCACACACCAGAGAGTGATGACCAGCCCACACACCAGAGAGTGATGATCAACCCACACACCAGAGAGTGATGACCAACCCACACACCAGAGAGTGATGACCAACCCACACACCAGAGAGTGATGACCAACCCACACACCAGAGAGTGATGACCAATTCACACACCAGAGAGTGATGACCAACCCACACACCAGAGAGTGATGACCAACCCACACACCAGAGAGTGATGACCAATCCACACACCAGAGAGTGATGACCAATCCACACACCAGAGAGTGATGACCAACCCACACACCAGAGAGTGATGACCAACCCACACACCAGAGAGTGATGACCAACCCACACACCAGAGAGTGATGACCAACCCACACACCAGAGAGTGATGACCAGCCCACACACCTGAGTGATGACCAGCCCACACACCAGAGAGTGATGACCAGCCCACACACCAGAGAGTGATGACCAGCCCACACACCAGAGAGTGTTGACCAGCCCACACACCAGAGAGTGTTGACCAGCCCACACACCAGAGAGTGATGATCAACCCACACACCAGAGAGTGATGACCAACCCACACACCAGAGAGTGATGACCAATCCACACACCAGAGAGTGATGACCAGCCCACACACCTGAGTGATGACCAGCCCACACACCAGAGAGTGATGACCAGCCCACACACCAGAGAGTGATGACCAGCCCACACACCAGAGAGTGATGACCAACCCACACACCAGAGAGTTATGACCAACCCACACACCAGAGAGTGATGACCAGCCCACACACCAGAGAGTGATGACCAGCCCACACACCAGAGAGTGA
The DNA here is from genome assembly GCF_040958095.1 of Procambarus clarkii. Taxonomy (NCBI): domain Eukaryota; kingdom Metazoa; phylum Arthropoda; class Malacostraca; order Decapoda; family Cambaridae; genus Procambarus; species Procambarus clarkii. The sequence continues at coordinate 30,867,128 of NC_091194.1, forward strand.
TGACCAACCCACACACCAGAGAGTTATGACCAACCCACACACCAGAGAGTGATGACCAGCCCACACACCAGAGAGTGATGACCAGCCCACACACCAGAGAGTGTTGACCAGCCCACACACCAGAGAGTGTTGACCAGCCCACACACCAGAGAGTGATGATCAACCCACACACCAGAGAGTGATGACCAACCCACACACCAGAGAGTGATGACCAATCCACACACCAGAGAGTGATGACCAGCCCACACACCTGAGTGATGACCAGCCCACACACCAGAGAGTGATGACCAGCCCACACACCAGAGAGTGATGACCAGCCCACACACCAGAGAGTGATGACCAACCCACACACCAGAGTGATGACCAGCCCACGCACCAGAGAGTGATGACCAACCCACACACCAGAGAGTGATGACCAGCCCACACACCAGAGAGTGATGACCAGCCCACACAAGAGTTATGACCAGCCCATACACCAGAGTGATGACCAGCCCACACACCAGAGAGTGATGACCAACCCACACACCAGAGAGTGATGACCAACCCACACAACAAAGTGATGAACAGCCCACACACCAGAGAGTGATGACCAGCCCACACACCAGAGAGTGATGACCAACCCATGCATAAGAGAGTGATGACCAGCCCACACACCAGAGAGTGATGACCAGCCCACACACCAGAGAGTGATGACCAGCCCACACACCAGAGAGTGATGACCAGCCCACACACCAGAGAATGATGATCAACCCACACACCAGAGAGTGATGACCAACCCACACACCAGAGAGTGATGACCAACCCACACACCAGAGAGTGATGACCAATCCACACACCAGAGAGTGATGACCAATCCACACACCAGAGAGTGATGACCAACCCACACACCAGAGAGTGATGACCAACCCACACACCAGAGAGTGATGACCAACCCACACACCAGAGAGTGATGACCAACCCACACACCAGAGAGTGATGACCAGCCCACACACCTGAGTGATGACCAACCCACACACCAGAGAGTGATGACCAGCCCACACACCAGAGAGTGATGACCAGCCCACACACCAGAGAGTGTTGACCAGCCCACACACCAGAGAGTGTTGACCAGCCCACACACCAGAGAGTGATGATCAACCCACACACCAGAGAGTGATGACCAACCCACACACCAGAGAGTGATGACCAATCCACACACCAGAGAGTGATGACCAGCCCACACACCTGAGTGATGACCAGCCCACACACCAGAGAGTGATGACCAGCCCACACACCAGAGAGTGATGACCAGCCCACACACCAGAGAGTGATGACCAACCCACACACCAGAGAGTTATGACCAACCCACACACCAGAGAGTGATGACCAGCCCACACACCAGAGAGTGATGACCAGCCCACACACCAGAGAGTGATGACCAACCCACACACCAGAGAGTTATGACCAACCCACACACCAGAGAGTGATGACCAGCCCACACACCAGAGAGTGATGACCAGCCCACACATCAGAGAGTGTTGACCAGCCCACACACCAGAGAGTGTTGACCAGCCCACACACCAGAGAGTGATGATCAACCCACACACCAGAGAGTGATGACCAACCCACACACCAGAGAGTGATGACCAATCCACACACCAGAGAGTGATGACCAGCCCACACACCTGAGTGATGACCAGCCCACACACCAGAGAGTGATGACCAGCCCACACACCAGAGAGTGATGACCAGCCCACACACCAGAGAGTGATGACCAACCCACACACCAGAGTGATGACCAGCCCACGCACCAGAGAGTGATGACCAACCCACACACCAGAGAGTGATGACCAGCCCACACACCAGAGAGTGATGACCAGCCCACACAAGAGTTATGACCAGCCCATACACCAGAGTGATGACCAGCCCACACACCAGAGAGTGATGACCAACCCACACACCAGAGAGTGATGACCAACCCACACAACAAAGTGATGAACAGCCCACACACCAGAGAGTGATGACCAGCCCACACACCAGAGAGTGATGACCAACCCATGCATAAGAGAGTGATGACCAGCCCACACACCAGAGAGTGATGACCAGCCCACACACCAGAGAGTGATGACCAGCCCACACACCAGAGAGTGATGACCAGCCCACACACCAGAGAGTGATGATCAACCCACACACCAGAGAGTGATGACCAACCCACACACCAGAGAGTGATGACCAACCCACACACCAGAGAGTGATGACCAACCCACACACCAGAGAGTGATGACCAATCCACACACCAGAGAGTGATGACCAATCCACACACCAGAGAGTGATGACCAACCCACACACCAGAGAGTGATGACCAACCCACACACCAGAGAGTGATGACCAACCCACACACCAGAGAGTGATGACCAACCCACACACCAGAGAGTGATGACCAGCCCACACACCTGAGTGATGACCAGCCCACACACCAGAGAGTGATGACCAGCCCACACACCAGAGAGTGATGACCAGCCCACACACCAGAGAGTGTTGACCAGCCCACACACCAGAGAGTGTTGACCAGCCCACACACCAGAGAGTGATGATCAACCCACACACCAGAGAGTGATGACCAACCCACACACCAAAGAGTGATGACCAATCCACACACCAGAGAGTGATGACCAGCCCACACACCTGAGTGATGACCAGCCCACACACCAGAGAGTGATGACCAGCCCACACACCAGAGAGTGATGACCAGCCCACACACTAGAGAGTGATGACCAACCCACACACCAGAGAGTTATGACCAACCCACACACCAGAGAGTGATGACCAGCCCACACACCAGGGAGTGATGACCAGCCCACACACCAGAGAGTGATGACCAACCCACACACCAGAGAGTTATGACCAACCCACACACCAGAGAGTGATGACCAACCCACACACCAGAGAGTGATGACCAACCCACACACCAGAGAGTTATGACCAACCCACACACCAGAGAGTTATGACCAACCCACACACCAGAGAGTTATGACCAACCCACACACCAGAGAGTGATGACCAACCCACACACCAGAGAGTTATGACCAACCCACACACCAGAGAGTGATGACCAGCCCACACACCAGAGAGTGATGACCAACCCACACACCAGAGAGTTATGACCAACCCACACACCAGAGAGTGATGACCAGCCAACACACCAGAGAGTGATGACCAGCCCACACACCAGAGAGTGATGACCAACCCACACACCAGAGAGTTATGACCAACCCACACACCAGAGAGTGATGACCAGCCCACACACCAGAGAGTGATGACCAGCCCTCACACCAGAGTGATGACAATAGGACGTTCCGGCCCGTAACAGAGATGTACTGGACTAACAGTCATAAACCGTCAACACTGAGGGACTCAGCACCGTCACAAAGGACAAAACACGCAGAAGCATAACAATTTGTCAATAGATCTACAGTACCTTTAGCTCACACTCGTTAGGTGGGTGTTCAGGGGGAAGTTGAGGCAGCGAGAAGGTGATGGACCGCGGACCGTAGTTAGAATAGTGTCGGGTCTCATGTGGTTGTTGTTGTTGTTTTAGATTCAGCTAATAAGAACAAGAAGTTCCAGTAGCACGGGCTATGGTGAGCCCGTGTATCGCATGTGGGCCGCGGGCTGCATTTAGAAGGGTGACGAGTCACATGTGGGCCGCGGGCCGCATTTAGAAGGGTGACGGGTCGCATGTGGGCCGCGGGCCGCATTTAGAAAAGTGACAGGTCGCATGTGGACCGCGGGCCGCATTTAAAAAAGTGACGGGTCGCATGTGGACCGCTGGCCGCATTTAGAAAAGTGACGGGTCGCATGTGGACCGCGGGCCGCATTTAGAAGGGTGACGGGTCGCATGTGGACCGCGAGCCGCACGTTTGAGCCCTAAGTGCTACAGGTTAGAGTCGTTGCACAACTTTTGCATAGTGAAGGTGCTCACGTGTGTTACGGCCTCGCTGGTCACCCACCCATAATTTATCCTGACCCTTCCAAGTGCTATATAGTCGTACTGGCTTGACCCTTCCCCCCCTCATACTTAAGTCATAACATTTCCACCTTGACGCGACTCTCCGTCGGGTAGAACTTGGCAAAGGCATTAAATAGCATAATTCAAACCATTAAAAGTACAAATACACGTCTGGAAACTCGCAGAAACTAAGCCATGTAAGCCATGAAGGTAACCGTTAACACTGTGACAACTTGTGTTCCTATATGAGGATGGAGTGAGTTTAAGTTACCCTAAGTTACACATCGACGTTAATTGCTAAGATTGGCTTCGTCAGCAGTCTTAGATGTCATTTGTTTCATTGTCACCTCTCTCTCTTAAGGTCTCTCTTCCTCTTAAGGTCATTCAAGAGAGTACTATCATAACCTACCTAAACAGTTCAAGTTGGTACCTCGGGTGAGTGCCCAAACCCATCATCAGAGAGTAACATTCCTCTAACAAGCTCAACCAGTCAGAGCACACATTGTCTAGTTCCTCTTCCTACTATTGCCAGGTTCTAGTCCTTTTTCCCGCCATCCTCAATGGAGCCAATACCTGCAGTACGTATTTGATTAAACGGCTTCTCCCCCGGCCCGTGAGTGTGCAACATGGGACATAATAACTAAAGAAGCCAATTCCGATAAACCGTCCACCGTACACATCAATGGATTAAAGACGTGTGACCCAACTTCGAAATCTAAAGAACCATGAAATTCTCTTATAACAAATCTACGTCATTAATGATACTTTTATTATTTATGTATACAAGAGTTCGTGCATTATTGTACAGTCACCAGCACGCAGAGCGTTTCGGGCAGGTCATTAATTGTAATTTTCCCTGGAATACGACCCGCCAAATTGTTTAACAACCAGATACCGATTTTACTGTTGGATGAACAGAGGCTACAGTTAACGATTGGCGTCCAGTAAATCCTCCTCCGCCAAGGATGCAAACCCAGGCCAAAGTGCTCGTGAAGCGCCGGGCGAGTGTTTTACCACTGCGCCACGGAGACTATACTGCGTCTCCCTAAGCTTCTGGCTGGCCCACTAAGTGTTGCTTGTTTTTGTTTTACCTGAGCGGTCTATGAGTATTTATGACTCGTATGGTCGCTTCAGTAAGATTTTGTCCCATGTGTTCAACAACTACTTCTGCTCTGTTGAATCTTAGTTGAAATCTAATTGGGTTTGTAACTGTGCACTGTATTAGATTAAGGTCCCAGTTGGCTGTCGGGCATTTCTCCAGTGTTGACATTTCCTCTCATCTTCTGGAACCTGTACTTTTATAACTAAAAGGATACAGGATTAACTAAAATTGTCGAAACAGATAATAGTCATAGGTACTTTGAGAGAAAAGATTATATATGGGAATTCTTCATGTCCATATTTGTAGCTGAGAAAATTAGAAACGAACAAAGATTTATACTCTGTAAGATGTCACTTGTAAGCTGCAAGATATTCATAATAAATACATATTGCAGCACTTCTCAAGGAAATACAAAGTGCTAAACATTGGAGGATTAGGAGGAGGCGGTTTGAAACACTATATAAATATGAGGATAGTGAGGAGGTGGAACGTAGTGAGGCATCAAATACCGGAGATATACATCATATTTGGCTACAATTACAGCCTGTCCTCCGGAAATGACAGTACTGATAATAAACCATTTAGTCGGTAGTACTAAAATGTAGTGATGGACCGTCCGTAAGCCACTTTTGTACCATTAATTTTAGAGTCCGGATAAATAAAAGGTAAAACCAAGCTTAAATATTCCTAGGCGTAGAATAGCACATATATGTACTGCATTAATCCTAAGATAGCGTGAAATAGGTCCAGGATGGTTAGGAGAGCTTAGATTAGGCTCGGTTATCGTATGTTGCTGTTTAAAAAAAACATTCTGGGTGTCCCAATTCAGTAATACAAAGGTCTGCTCCATAGTGGTTCATCGCTACATATTGGTACCTTACTCCTAGAGCTTATCATAGATACTTTCATTTTAGGAAGATGGACTGTATAATTTTACTCTTTATAGCACCTATTGGGGTAGTGACATATTGAAGGAGTTGATTAATGATTAACAATCAGAGAGAATGTGCTAGAGCTTACTACAAACACAAGTATTTGGTACAAACATTAGTACACAATATCAACAATACCAGCATACTACCCAGCAAACACATGCAAACATCACAATATCCATACAAACACATAATAAAAAATCTCCACCACTATCCACAATCAGCCATCACCACCACCACCACAACCACTACTACCATCACTACCACCACTAAGGCTGAGCCCACTACCCCTAGCATTAAACAACGCTTCCTAGCTGACAAAAATACCCCCACCACGGCGCCTGTGTGACCTTCGTAAACTCAAAACAAAGCTGGAGAGAAGAAAGAGGTATGATATCTATCTTGCCTCAGAACTGAAGGGGTTGAGTTATGAAGAAAGGAGTGGAATTCATCCTCATTTAATTGGAGAAGTGAAGGGCGGTTAGGGGTAATATGAGTACTGCTTACATAGGTGACATCGGAGTTGACGAAACATATATGGACAGATCATTAGGGATGGTTGGTTCACAAACAAGGTAAAACAAGAACAAAACTGAGCAGCCAAAGAAAGCACAGAGGCTAAAGAAACCCTTTTTTCAGTGTAAACATTGTAACAAAATAAACATACTGTACCAAGAATTAAGGTGAAGTGATGGAGGCAGACATCAGTGTCAAACATAGATACAATTGAACCCAATAAGCTTGTAACCTTGAAAACCTGTTAAATAAAATTTAAGAGTCGAGACCCAAGACCTAAAGCTCAACCCTGAGAAGCACAATTAGGCTCGTACTACCACTCCCATCATACTAACCATACAAACACAAAAACAAATCACAAACTCTCGCAGTTAACTTCAGATTTATCGTTCGGGAAATTATATAAACTTTGAAGAAGGCGAGTCCTACCACTAAAGTTTAGAGACCAGGAATGTTTGTCTGGTAATGTTACAGACCAGGAGTGTTTGTCTGGTAATGTTACAGACCAGGAGTGTGGGTCTGGTAATGTTACTTACCAGGAGTGTTTGTCTGGTAATGTTACAGACCAGGAGTGTGGGTCTGGTAATGTTACTTACCAGGAGTGTTTGTCTGGTAATGTTACAGACCAGGAGTGTGGGTCTGGTAATGTTACAGACCAGGAGTGTTGGTCTGGTAATGTTACAGACCAGGAGTGTTGGTCTGGTAATGTTACAGACCAGGAGTGTTGGTCTGGTAATGTTACAGACCAGGAGTGTGGGTCTGGTAATGTTACAGACCAGGAGTGTTGGTCTGGTAATGTTACAGACCAGGAGTGTTGGTCTGGTAATGTTACAGACCAGGAGTGTTGGTCTGGTAATGTTACAGACCAGGAGTGTTGGTCTGGTAATGTTACAGACCAGGAGTGTTGGTCTGGTAATGTTACAGACCAGGAGTGTTGGTCTGGTAATGTTACAGACCAGGAGTGTTGGTCTGGTAATGTTACAGACCAGGAGTGTTGGTCTGGTAATGTTACAGACCAGGAGTGTTGGTCTGGTAATGTTACAGACCAGGAGTGTTGGTCTGATAATGTTACAGACCAGGAGTGTTGGTCTGGTAATGTTACAGACCAGGAGTGTTGGTCTGGTAATGTTACAGACCAGGAGTGTTGGTCTGATAATGTTACAGACCAGGAATGTTGGTCTGGTAATGTTACAGACCAGGAGTGTTGGTCTGGTAATGTTACAGACCAGGAGTGTTGGTCTGGTAATGTTACAGACCAGGAGTGTTGGTCTGGTAATGTTACAGACCAGGAGTGTTGGTCTGGTAATGTTACAGACCAGGAGTGTTGGTCTGGTAATGTTACAGACCAAGAGTGTTGGTCTGGTAATGTTACAGACCAGGAGTGTTGGTCTGGTAATGTTACAGACCAGGAGTGTTCGTCTGGTAATGTTACAGACCAGGAGTGTTGGTCTGGTAATGTTACAGACCAGGAGTGTTGGTCTGGTAATGTTACAGACCAAGAGTGTTGGTCTGGTAATGTTACAGACCAGGAGTGTTGGTCTGGTAATGTTACAGACCAGGAGTGTTGGTCTGGTAATGTTACAGACCAGGAGTGTTGGTCTGGTAATGTTACAGACCAGGAGTGTTGGTCTGGTAATGTTACAGACCAGGAGTGTTGGTCTGGTAATGTTACAGACCAGGAGTGTTGGTCTGGTAATGTTACAGACCAGGAGTGTTGGTCTGGTAATGTTACAGACCAGGAGTGTTGGTCTGGTAATGTTACAGACCAGGAGTGTTGGTCTGGTAATGTTACAGACCAGGAGTGTTGGTCTGGTAATGTTACAGACCAGGAGTGTTGGTCTGGTAATGTTACAGACCAGGAGTGTTGGTCTGGTAATGTTACAGACCAGGAGTCTTGGTCTGGTAATGTTACAGACCAAGAGTGTTGGTCTGGTAATGTTACAGACCAGGAGTGTTGGTCTGGTAATGTTACAGACCAGGAGTGTGGGTCTGGTAATGTTACAGACCAGGAGTGTTGGTCTGGTAATGTTACAGACCAGGAGTGTTGGTCTGGTAATGTTACAGACCAGGAGTGTTGGTCTGGTAATGTTACAGACCAGGAGTGTTGGTCTGGTAATGTTACAGACCAAGAGTGTTGGTCTGGTAATGTTACAGACCAGGAGTGTTGGTCTGGTAATGTTACAGACCAGGAGTGTTGGTCTGGTAATGTTACAGACCAGGAGTGTTGGTCTGGTAATGTTACAGACCAGGAGTGTTACTGGTAATGTTACAGACCAGGAGTGTTGGTCTGGTAATGTTACAGACCAGGAGTGTTGGTCTGGTAATGTTACAGACCAGGAGTGTTGGTCTGGTAATGTTACAGACCAGGAGTGTTGGTCTGGTAATGTTACAGACCAGGAGTGTTACTGGCAATGTTACAGACCAGGAGTGTTGGTCTGGTAATGTTACAGACCAGGAGTGTTGGTCTGGTAATGTTACAGACCAGGAGTGTTGGTCTGGTAATGTTACAGACCAGGAGTGTTGGTCTGGTAATGTTACAGACCAGGAGTGTTGGTCTGGTAATGTTACAGACCAGGAGTGTTGGTCTGGTAATGTTACAGACCAGGAGTGTTGGTCTGGTAATGTTACAGACCAGGAGTGTTGGTCTGGTAATGTTACAGACCAGGAGTGTTGGTCTGGTAATGTTACAGACCATGAGTGTTGGTCTGGTAATGTTACAGACCAGGAGTGTTGGTCTGGTAATGTTACAGACCAGGAGTGTTGGTCTGGTAATGTTACAGACCAGGAGTGTTGGTCTGGTAATGTTACAGACCAGGAGTGTTGGTCTGGTAATGTTACAGACCAGGAGTGTTGGTCTGGTAATGTTACAGACCAGGAGTGTTACTGGTAATGTTACAGACCAGGAGTGTTGGTCTGGTAATGTTACAGACCAGGAGTGTTGGTCTGGTAATGTTACAGACCAGGAGTGTTGGTCTGGTAATGTTACAGACCAGGAGTGTTACTGGTAATGTTACAGACCAGGAGTGTTGGTCTGGTAATGTTACAGACCAGGAGTGTTACTGGTAATGTTACAGACCAGGAGTGTTGGTCTGGTAATATTACAGAGTATAGACGAATACAGTGGATCTCAACCACCTTCCCTCACCTTCACCACCTTCCCTCACCTTCACCACCTTCCCTCACGTTCACCACCTTCCCTCTCCTTCACCACCTTCCCTCACCTTCACCACCTTCCCTCTCCTTCACCACCTTCCCTCTCCTTCACCACCTTCCCTCACCATCACCACCTTCCCTCACCTTCACCACCTTCCCTCACCTTCACCACCTTCCCTCTCCTTCACCACCTTCCCTCACCTTCACCACCTTCCCTCACCTTCACCACCTTCCCTCACCTTCACCACCTTCCCTCACCTTCACCACCTTCCCTCTCCTTCACCACCTTCCCTCACCTTCACCACCTTCCCTCTCCTTCACCACCTTCCCTCTCCTTCACCACCTTCCCTCACCTTCACCACCTTCCCTCCCCTTCCCCACCTTCCCTCACCTTCACCACCTTCCCTCTCCTTCACCACCTTCCCTCACCTTCACCACCTTCCCTCCCTTCACCACCTTCCCTCTCCTTCCCCACCTTCCCTCACCTTCACCACCTTCCCTCCCCTTCCCCACCTTCCCTCCCCTTCCCCACCTTCCCTCACCTTCCCCACCTTCCCTCTCCTTCCCCACCTTCCCTCACCTTCCCCACCTTCCCTCTCCTTCCCCACCTTCCCTCTCCTTCCCCACCTTCCCTCTCCTTCACCACCTTCCCTCACCTTCACCACCTTCCCTCACCTTCACCACCTTCCCTCACCTTCACCACCTTCCCTCTCCTTCCCCACCTTCCCTCTCCTTCCCCACCTTCCCTCACCTTCACCACCTTCCCTCTCCTTCCCCACCTTCCCTCTCCTTCCCCACCTTCCCTCACCTTCCCCACCTTCCCTCTCCTTCACCACCTTCCCTCTCCTTCATCACTTTCCCTCTCCTTCACCACCTTCCCTACCCTTCCCTTCACCACCTTCCCTACCCATCACCATTTTCCCCTACCCTTCAGCATCTTCCCTCACCTTCACCACCTTCCGTCTCCTTCACCACCTTCTCTCAAAAATCATCACCTTCCCTCTCCTTCACCACTTTTTCTCTCCTTCATGACCTTCCTGCTACTTCACCACCTTCCCTAACCTTCAACACCTTCCCTCTCCTTCACCACCTTCCTTCCCCTTCACCACCTTCCCTCTCCTTCACCACGTTCTCTACCCTTCACCACCTTCCTTCCCCTTCACCACCTTCCCTCTCCTTCACCACCTTCTCTACCCTTCACCACCTTCCTTCTCCTTTACCACTTTCCCTCTCCTTCATCACCTTCTCTCACATTCATCACCTTTTCTCTCCTTCACCAACTTCCATCTCCTTCACCATCCTCCCTACCCATTACCACCTTCCCTATTTTTCACCACCTTCCCTTCACCACCTTCCCTCTCATTCATTACCTTCCTTCCCCTTCACCACCTTCCCTCACCTTCACCACCTTCCCTCCCCTTCACCACCTTCCCTCACCTTCACCACCTTCCCTCTCTTTCACCACCTTCCCTCTCTTTCACCACCTTCCCTCACCTTCACCACCTTCCCTCTCTTTCACCACCTTCCCTCTCCTTCACCACCCTTTCCTACCCTTCACCACCTTCCCTCTCCTTCACCACCCTTTCCTACCCTCCACCACCTTCCCTATTTTTCACCACCTTCCCTCACCTTCACCACCTTCCCTCTCTTTCACCACCTTCCCTCTCCTTCACCACCTTCCCTCACCTTCACCACCTTCCCTCACGTTCACCACCTTCCCTATTTTTCACCACCTTCCCTCACCTTCACCACCTTCCCTTTCCTTCACCACCTTCCCTCTCCTTCACCACCTTCCCTCTCCTTCCCCACCTTCCCTCTCCTTCACCACCTTCCCTCTCCATCACCACCTTCTCTTCCCTTCCCCACCTTCCCTCTCCTTCACCACCTTCCCTCTCCTTCACCACCTTCCCTCTCCATCACCACCTTCCCTCTCCTTCACCACCTTTCCTCTCCTTCACCACCTTCCCTCTCCATCACCACCTTCCCTACCCTTCATCACTATTGATGATACAGACGTCCAACACCATCTGTCTATAGACTGTCCACCGTCGAGGGCGCTGTGTTTTTGTCTGCGAGAGCAGAGAGATTGACAGAGTTGTCGGACAATGAGAACGAGACTCTCCTGGGTTATGAGCTGTGGTGAGACTCCTCTTGGCTACAGCATTAACTTTACACATAGTCGGTGTGGACTGGTGCAGCAATGCGGATATTAACGATAATATGGAGGGTGTGAGGCTTGGGACATGTTTACAGATTACTAACATTAGAGTCACTGAAAAACTTCACCTGTCACACTTGCCAACACCGCTGTCTACAGCTCACACTCGCGCTGTGTCCGTAAAATACTGATTCACACTATTGGTTTCTTGTGTACGATGGGGTGTCCCAGCAAGACTGCTTGTGTGCTTGAGTTAGTACTGGTCGGAGTGCTCGGGGGGCGAGAGAAGCCCACTAGCTGGTGAACTGTAACAAACGACGATTGAGTATCACTGCAACATTCACTAGTTAATCCGGCAAGATTTCTTATACCAGGTCGTCAGATGCTGAGCGGACACCGAGGCCACAGAGTCTGACGGGGAAGGTAAATTGTTTTCAAATTATAATTCGTAACAGGTGTGAGAGATAACCAACAAGAACACTTGGTGAATTTGAGATGAGATAAGTACTGTCTATAGTATTTGTTACACTATGTTCTGTGTTCATTGTAGACCAATCATCTGTTGTCTACGACTTTCCCCGTTCACTTCTCTATACGATTTCGACAACAACAATTACGCCTCATGAAACTGCTAAACGAAGAGTTGATGACGATGTTAATTAATTTTCCACCACATGAAAACTGTAATTTATCATTCAGTTGCACATTGTGTTAGACAGACACAGATAATGTTCGGGGGAGACTATGGCAAACATTATTTCAGCGCTAAGTGCGCAGTCTGCAAAATTTATGTAATAAAAAGAGGATAATAATTAAATAGTTTCCATCATTTGATCAACTTGAGCCTTGCAGAATAAATCGGAGAACTAATTAGGTAACTTGCTATGAATATTGCAGTTACTTGCGCCCACCACATTGTGACTCAGAGCCACAACTGTTTATAAACAATGATAAACCAACACAACACGCTACACAAACATGGAAAAGAATTCTCCGCATCCAGATGCAATTAAACTTTTGCATTTAGTGAAAGTTATGATGGAATTAAATTTTTACTCATTTACTTATTAAAAAAAGTTTAATAACCAGAGTGGAAATTCAGTGTTCCTGTTCATAACACATTATAATATCACTAAACTTTAGTCTGGCAGCTGCTACGGCAGTTAAACGCTTAGCAGACTTTGTTTCAATTGTCCGGCCTCGAGAATTGCCAACTTTAACTCAGCACGGCAACTTGTGCTCTCACTGCTCAACCAAACTCTACTTGCAATATTTGCTTTGTCCTTGATCTTCAACTTTTCCTAAAAACAGGAAGGGTGCATTGTTCTTAAATGTTTTTGTTACCTGTGCTTGCTATCCTGTCTCTCTCACTTTTGTCTCCTAGTTGGCTCATTTATCAGAAGTTTGGAAGACAAATTAAAGTTTAGCAATTAAACTATTTGAAAGGAGATTAATTGTTTAATAAAACTTTTCCTTGACCCAGAGGGTCAAGGTTGGCAAAGGTCAGGGTTAGTCTAGGTCAGGGTTGGCAAAGGTCAGGGTTGGCAAAGGTCAGGGTTGGACTAGGTCAGGGTTGGCAAAGGTCAGGGTTGGACTAGGTCAGGGTTGGCAAAGGTCAGGGTTGGTCTAGCTCAGGGTTGGCAAAGGTCAGGGTTGGACTAGGTCAGGGTTGGCAAAGGTCAGGGTTGGCAATGGTCAGGGTAGGCAAAGGTCAAGGTTGGCCTAGATCAGGGTTGGCAAAAGATAGGGATGGCCAAGGTCAGGGTTGGCCAAGGTCAGGGTTTGCAAAAGTCAGGGATAGCAAAAGTCAGGTTTGTCAAAGGTCAGGGTTGGCAAATCTCAGGGATGGCCAAGGTCAGGGTTGGCAAAGGCTAGGGATGGCCAAGGTCAGGGTTGGCAAAGGCTAGGGATGGCCAAGGTCAGGGTTGGCAAAGTTCAGGGTTGGCCAACGTCAGGGATGGCTAAGGTCAGGGTTGGCCAATGTCAGGGTTGGCCAAGGTCAGGGTTGGCCAAGGTCAGGGTTGGCAAAAGTCAGGGTTGGCAAATCTCAGGGATGGGCAAGGTCAGGGTTGGCATAGGTCAGGGTTGGCCAAGTTCAGGGTTGGCCAAGGTCAGGGATGGCCAAGGTCAGGGATGACTAAGGTCAGGGTTTGCAAAGATCAAGGTTGGCCATTGTCAAGGATGGCCAAAGTCAGGGATGGCAAAGGTCAGGCTTGGTAAAGGTGAGGGATGGCCCAGGTAAAGGATGGCCAAGGTCAGGGTTGGCCAAGGTCAGGGCTGGACAAGGTCAGGGATGGCCATGGTCAGGGATGGCAAAGGTCAGGGTTGGCAAAGGTCAGGGTTGGCAAAGGTCAGGGTTGGCAAAGGTCAGGGTTGGCAAAGGTCAGGGTTGGCCAAGGTCAGGGTTGGCCAAGGTCAGGGTTGGCCAAGGTCAGGGTTGGCCAAGGTAGGGATGGCCAAGGTCAGGGTTTGACAAGGTCAGGGTTGGCCAAGGTCAGGGATGGCCAAGGTCAGGGTTGGCCAAGGTCAGGGTTGGCCAAGGTCAGGGATGGCCAAGGTCAGGGTTGGCCAAAGTCAGGGATGGCCAAGGTCTGGGTATTTGTTGGGATCAACGTTCACTATGACTCCTCCAAGAAGATGGTGGCGAGGAACAGGGGACGCGAGGGTTGAAAAGAGCCTAGATCTGAAGGAGAATTTTCTTAGCTGCATAATGTGACTGAAGAATGTCCCCCGGACATTGGAGTACGGTATCGTTCACCCTAAAATTGCTATAAAAAAATGCCACCTCTCCGGGTAAGAGTTCCTTAAGGGAACTTGTGGAGGCCTCAAGTCTTCCCTAATACTCATATTCGCTGGGTAACCTCTTTCCCAGCTCCAATCCAATTCGGTTGGGACACCCGTCCCTGTAACCCCTGTGGATATTTATGCAACCTTCTCTGCAGGTCATATCTTAATGTCATTTGATTCAAAATCCGACAAGTCCTCCGATGAGACTGCTGTCCCTGTAGTCTCTGAGGGAACTCCAGCAGGTCCCATCTTACTGCGCTCGGACCCAAAGTCCAAGAAATGCTCCGAGGGTCTTTCGGAAGACAGGACAGAAGTGCTATTACAGCAAAAAGGACATGTATTTAACTATTCCCAGCTTGTGTCCCTACACTGTGGACCTACATAATCTGGCATGGAATGTACATTTACAACGGTTGCTCTCACACCCGAGGAACCACTCTGCCCACATATCACACTGTTCCATACGTTTCTCGTCATATGGCTGCCTACACACACAGTAAAGGTCTTTATACGATTATGATGCTTGTTCCTGAACCTGTGCCATACACTGTTTAAAGTTGTCTTCTACCGTTTCTTCTTCTTGCATTCCACACGTCTAGAGTTAGACATTTATTCTCAGTACCTCCTCTATCGTCCTAATATTTCGGTTCGTCGTCCTCATGCCTCAGTCTGTCGCCATCATACTTCACTCTCTCGTCTTCATACTTTACTCTGTCGTCTTTAACGACGATCTCTTCTTTCGTCTCCTCATTAATTTGTAACTACTTCGACTTCCATCGAACCTTCGACATTTTTCTACTCCTGCATGTTTACATTATTATCTTCCTCTTCTCCCGTTCTACTCTACTACACAACCCTAATTCTTCTCCTTCAACTCTTCCTCGTTCACTCAAAGTTTCCTCAAGTACTGTACTACACTCAACCATACACTACCGTACTTGTTGCTTTACCTCTTCTAAATGCTAGTAAGCCTCTCTCTGCACATACTGTCTCTTCTCACTTCCTCTTCTTGGCTATCATTCCTCTTCACAATCTTTTCCTCACACTTCCCGGGAAATGTGTCAACTTCTGATATCTCACACAACTCAACTACATAATTCCTACACTTCTGTTCCTGTGGACAACATGACACTCTACTTTTGTCCTCAGTCTGTCCACATTCTTCTTCACCTCTGTTCAGCACAGTTATCTCCACTTTCTGGTTCTCGAATTCAGTAGGCTGGGCTTCACTCAGGTCCACTCTGTTCATATTACTCTTCTCCGGCAGGGTGATTTTTACTTCTGACCTATCCGTGCCCTCATTTTCATGAGCTGGACTTTCACTTAACAGCCATGCTATCTCCATATTAGTCTCTTCCTTCAGTAGAATCGACACTGTCACATCCTCTCCCGTGTCCCCTTCGTTGGCAACCTCTGCCCTAGTCACTACACAGGCAGGAGTGTACAGTGACTTGGCTGTCCTCTGACATCCTCTAGGATGCTAGTCAGGTCTACTTTCTCAGATGTCCCATCAGTACCGTGGCCCTTCTGACACTTCTCAGGCACAGCTTCCACTATGAGCTTCGGCAACACCTTCGACCCTCACAAGTCATTACCAAGGATAACTTGTATCCCTGGAACAGGCATGTCAGAACACACTCCCAACATCACCTCCGCTGACAAATAATCTGACTTCATCCCAACAACACATAAGGACATGTCACCCATGCACCTATATTTTCCGACTGCCATCTAAAAGTCGATCATCCGCGAACTGGCTTCTCATAATCAAACTCTGATTCACTCCCATATCTCTTAGGATACTTACCTCCACTTCAGATTGGCCTTCTATTCTAACCCAACTTTACTAATGAATCGACTATACCTCTCGTTCATCAAGTTCATTTTCTGTGGTTTGTCCTGTATTAAGTTAACACATGTGTTTCAAGGGTCACACATGGTCAGGGTCACAACTCTCTTGCCCTGCCGACAATCTTTCATCATGTTACCACGTCCGTTACATTTATAGCATCTTACTTGAGAGAAGTCTTTTCTATATCCACCTGAGTGGCTTTAACTCTGTCCACTCGTGTTGGAGGTTTTCTGCACAGGTGCACCCCTGCACTCTGCTAGGTCTGGCTGGACTCTTGATTTCTTTGGATGCACTGAGTTTCTCGCTTAACT